>NC_066344.1:17052677-17354200 GCF_024516045.1 Bombus affinis
TCAAAGATACAAGATCTTTGAAAATATCGTATGGAATTTAATACTAATTTAGTGTGCAATTAAAAAATTACTATACTATTTTATTTCTCCTATATACATGTTGGAGATAAAAGGACATCGGGGCCTTTCTTTTGGAATTTTTGGGAAGACCCCCAATACTTTAGTCTAGACTTTTTATTATAGCTGCACTTAAATAATAAAACTCAGAAGTAGTTGTTTATGATTTAATCCGACTATGTTTACCCGAGATTTATGACAGTAGGCTTGGGCTCGAAGTGACACAACTGGTCGCTAAACGTAGCCACGGTCATGGCATGGACGTTTTTACCTAACAAAGCTATGGAGTAATTGTATAGATCTCCTTAAAAATATAGTTGACCCGAGGGGTACAGAGACGAGTATATAAGTGCAGTTCCATTTGGACTGAGGGAGTTCTACTTATACTGTAGACAAGTAAGTTGAGTTCTACTTATATCGTAGACAAGTAAGTTGAGTTACACTTGAATTGTGGACAAGTAAGCTCAGTACGACTTAGACTTTGGAAGAAGACGTATTTGTTATCCCTTTGACCGTGGATTCGTTATTGAACCTAAGATCATTGTCATTGGCATCTCGAGTATCTAATTGCCACGGTTACTTGTCAAACTCTGTACCATATCGGTACTGTAATCATATCGGTACCAGTAAATATCATGCATATCGTATAACAACAATGGTTAATCTAAATGAAGATTCGTTACACGCCCCTAATCCCAATGAGAACTCGAGATATATGTATTTTTTTTTTCTTTTTGCTTAAAAGATTTCCTGTTTATTGTCACATTAGAATGTCAGATTCTTTTGGCACACGAAGGCTTCGTAAATATCAGAAGGAATATAACGTGGAAAAATGTTGTTTTATTTTTAAAGTTCTACGCTTCGCTACTTTTTTCCTAGTACGTTCGTTTTAGCAATAACACTGACTTTTTCGCCCGTTAAAAACGGATTACGCAGACGCGCTCACGCACGTGCCCAGAACGAATGTTGCGAGTCGATATTTTCTTTTGCGAATCGCTCTCGTTATTTCGTTGGAAATGTTACCGTGCGGATATCAGACAGCCATTGGAAGTTATTAGACGTTAAAATCGAACCTACAAATTGCTTCCGTATCTCGCCAACAGCTAGTCCTCGTATCTTACGCAGACGTCGATTAGAAGTAGAATTTTCGATAAAATTTAAATTTCCCTCTTCAGTTCGTACTTCGATTTATGGACTCGTACATACGTTTTTTCTCTTATATATTACGTGCATTTGCATATATATCTGTTTCTCTATCCCATGCGTCGTAGTTTTTGGATGAAACCAACAGCTTGTACACACGTGCAAGATTTTATTTTTCGTGATAAATCGAACAAGAATATATTCTTTCGTGCTTCTTAATAGAGTGACATTACACCAGGTGAATAATGTACTCGAATAAACGATTTTTCTTAATACTTATAAATTACGCGACGCGTTAACATTCAATTAATTCATAAAAGAAAGCATGATAATTATATGAATCAACTTTAAGAAAATAAGTGTAATTTTTAATATTAAATAATTCTGATTTTAGATTTAATAATATCATAGAAATTTCTTCGATAAATAAAAGATAAATAAAACACTTCTCCAAATTTCCAACTAATCGAAATTCTGAATTTTCAAATTTTCAAATCAGTATCGAAGATAATTTCGATAATGCGTTTCTCAAAATAAATGTATATTGGAAAATCGTAGTAAATAATTTAGTTTTCATTCAATAATAACATAAAAATCTCCGAAACGAAGAAAGAAGCAAACAACTCGGATATTTTATTCATTACACGCTTTATAAAAAACAGTTCCTACATTTATAATTGTATATCAAATGCGTTTAAGGTAGATTCATCGAAATCAGACTTGCAAACATGTGATAAACAAGCGTATAAGATGAAAGAGGAAAATCGACAATATGAGTATAAGAAGCTGTGTTTCCTTCGTTATTTCGCAATAGATACTGGTAGTTTCATCAGATTATACGCCCATGTGAATTTTCATATTAATAGGATACGATCCTTTTTTTCGTTTCATCGTGTTTTTCTTGTCCTTCCTCTTTCTTTGTGTATGTGTGTGATTTCTTTACTCGTTTGAAATTCTTTCGTTTTCCTGTTCGAATTACGCCGAAGAATATCAAATGCCATGCTGCTTGGAAAAATCAAATATTTGCATATATAGTGTTTGAAAAGGGGCGTGACTGTGAAATATATTGGAAGTCCGGAAAGCGAAGTTAAATTTTTTAATAGAAAATTTCTAAGAATTTCACGAATCAAATAATTGGCTATTTGAGACTATGAGACCTAAATTACTTTCTTAGCAAATTATGTACTCAAGGTCGGGACAGTTAACATTTTTTGTGGGAAATTAACTATTTAAGTTTAGGAAATCTCAATTTTCTTTTCCTTTTAGAAAATTAGATATTTATAGTTGAAGTAGGTAACCTTGTAATAGGACATATAATATGTGTGAAAATAAAGCTGAATTTCGATAGAGAGCTAAAACTTTGATAGATTTAAAGATTCGATTAAAACTGTTGTCAAAAAATTTAGTAAAAAATAATTTCTAAAACTCTAAAGTAATTTTACAATAACGCATGGAATCTTTAATATTAGACGGTATAGTTAAAGATTTAACAGAAACTAATCTCTTTTGACTTCACAGCTTTGTTTTAAATAAAATCGTACAATAAATCATCCTATATTACGATGAAACTTATTTTATTAATTATTAAAGTTATTATCTAAATTAAGTTATCATCCAAATTACTATTTAAAAGCAAACAGTAAACTTTCGCATTAAAGTTAATCGTCGAGAAGTCAATAATACGTCGTAGTTCGAATCACTTTAGGATTCCACATTTGACGTAACCGATCGTCGATGTATCGCCACTGGTTAAGGATTAAACATACGTCGAATACCACGGCGAAGGTGGTTTGCTTACGTTTTACCTTGAATCTGATCTTTTCCTATAATATTATGCTTATACATGTAGACTGTACTTCAATGCTTCTTAACTGAAATCCCTCAGAAATAGGAGATTTATTCATTTACGTAAGATCATTGACTAAGAATAGAATAGACGTAACATTAATATATTGTATTGACCTACCCCATAATTTTATTTTTGCGCGTATTTTTTATTTGCTTTATATATCTCTTTTTTCGCTAAAATTGTTCAAAGAATTTTCTCATCTTCTTCGTTCTCTTCTAATAGCAGCGAAATTCAAGATAGTAGCAGCTCCGTTTCAAAATACACATTTTCTTCAAGTACACACTGCACACTATCTTTTCGTTAGACGTTTTCGTTAAACTTTCGTTTAGGTAGACGGCAAGATACCAATAAATGCTGCAAGTGCGTGTGTCCAGATACAGACATTTGACGCTTATAGAGAATCCTATCTACGTCGAGGCAAAGTTGCGTGTAGTCGCAAGTGGCGATCGCGTGCGATCTGATCTTATGCTAATTGCAAGCGTCCATTTGAAAGTTTCTTCCGATAGTTTGTCTCGAGAGTACTGTCGAATTTTGTGTCCATTTGAGAGTCACTTTGAGACCTTTTACTTTCGGGCGGACGGTAGAACACTCGCCGATAGCTTACTATGAGACGGGACTCTCAGAATCGTATCCATTCAACGTGTATGAAATTAGCCTCACATCTTTTAAATCTCCAATTCTTGTTTGTTGTTCCAAACTGTTCTACGTTTGTTCTACATCGTTCCAGAGGAATAAGGATTTATCTACAGAGATCTCAATAACAACCGCGGGAAATTTTTTACCGGCTAAATTGAACAGAGAGAAGCTGTCCTTGAGTGTTATATAAATAAATAATAAATAAATAATATAATATAACAATAAATAAATTGCTAGTAATTTGGTGATATCGATAATTTTTATTATACGAAATCAATAAGCATTCGGTGGTTTCTTATTTATTTTAGATTGTAGAATTTAGAATTAAAAATAGAATTTAAACATAGAAGCCTGAATTATTGGGTTGCTCGTTCTGTTCCTTCGTTTTGTGTTGTTGAAAATGTTCGTTCGTTTAGAGCACTCGTAACTGCAATTGATAAAATATTCAAAGCGACTTGGCTTACAGTTAAAAACGACATTTTCCGATAATTCCAGCATGTGAGTGGAATCGCATCTTTACATTCCTGTGATGTATTAATATGTATATATTGTATGTGTATATATATAATAATCGCTGTTTAAGCGAGGATATTCAACAAATTCGCTTAAGTCATTCCGAAGACTCGACATATACTTATTTTCTTACACTATCTTTTTTAGAATTAGATATACGCTGTAATAGTGTGTGAATAATTACATGTGCGTAGCATGTACTTGGGTATCTCGACTTTGATAAAATAACTGCGGCGTCATTAAATCTACTAAGAAATTCTGTAAACGTTTCGGTATTGCTCCAACTATAAATATGTAAAGTATTCAATAAATTCTGTTTTTTCTTCTCATGGACAATTAAGAATTTTTTTCGTCTAAATAGCACGTTCTAACGTTAGGTAAATTGAGTTCCATCGAACGGGAATATCTTCGATAAGAGCTAAATGCTTCATATTTACCGAACTGCAACATTCTTCGAGCATTGGTTTCTTTTTGCAGAAAATACAATGAAATATACAAGCCTGGGTATCTCATGAATTTCGTTTTCAATTTTTCTCGGAGCACTTTGAACAATTACATTTTAAATACGAACTATACAGGGTATATGTGTCATAATTTTCATTAAGTTTTAATGACAATTTTATTTACAATTAGCTGCTGCATTATCTGTTACAATGCTTGTAATATTCTTCGCAAGATCAAATTCTTCAATAGTATATTCTACACATATTCTAATAGCGTATATAAGAAAACAAAGAATAGTATATGTAATATATATAATATAATATAATATATTATAAATATACATCATATAATATTATAATATTAATTAATATTAATATATTATAGTATATTATATATACAACATACAATATTATAATATTAATTAATATTAATACATTGTAGTATATATTATAATATATTATATATATGCAACATATATTACTATTGTAGTATCGAAAAAGGGATAGGATTAGGATGATTTAGATTTGTAAAATTCTCCTAATACTATTTATTAAGATAAATAAAAATAACAGAGATTAATTGGACAGAGAACGATAAATGTTCAACTTGAACTAAAACACAAAAGTCTTATTCCGTTCAAATCACTCTCGCAACTCTATAACTAACAACTCGATCTCTCTACAACGCTAGCAACTCTACAACTCTCGTCTTCGGCATCTGCACTCGCACGCTCTCGCTTCTCAACTCATACTGCACGCCTTTTGCATTCGTTCTCGCTGGCGTCTCAACTAACTCTACCCTTAGCGTCTCTTTGTCTTTTCTCGTCCCATCGAACACGTGTCCCGAAACCCCGTGGCCAGGGTCACGCAGACTCTTTCCACAAAACTGTCCACTTGAAAGGACCGACGACACATTGATGTACTCGACGGCGCCACGGCTCTCGCCACTTTGTATACGGTTCGGCCGATATCTTGGGCCTTTTGCCCACGATACTACACTATATATTACTATATTAATAAGCAATACAGAATTTAATGTTAGAAAACAGTGTGTATAAGAAAACAAAGAATAGTATATATACACAGCAAATTCGAAGGCTCAAGCGTTTGAAGATTCGTAGCTCTTACAGCTCGAGGCTTGAACCCAAAGAGTTTTATCTTTCACGGCCTTAAATAGTCGCTTGAGTTCTCAAAGATCATGGCTCTAAGCTCATTTTAACAATCTGAGCACCGACTGCTCTGACAGGCATATAACCTGAATTCGAGGATTTTGTTTTCCAAAGGGCGATTGAGGAAGATTCAAAGCGACCAATATTATATGTAATGTATCGATAACGGTTTCGTATTATTCAAGCATGTAATGTAAAAACATTTTCATAACATTTCGTTTATAGCATCCGTCGCTTTTTTACTGTTTTATTTAACAGTAGCTAAAATTCTTATAGGATACCGCATGAAGTATGACAGACGCAAATTCGCGTCCCCGGTCCCTAGAGTGTTAACAACACTAGTTCAAAATATTACTTCCATATCATATTTAGTTTAGGAAATAATGCGAGAAGTTGCACCCATACGACAATGGACCGGACACTTTTCTTTATTTTGACGACAATAGCAATAATAGTATAGTAACAGTAAGGAGTTCTTTTCTTGGAATACGTACTTACGTCTCTAAAATAAACCAGAACAAAAGTTTGAAGACCAGAACGCGAATACAACAGTGACTTTACCTTTGCATCGATGCCGCCTGTTGACGGCATTTTATTAGGTTTCTCGAGAATGGAAGTTATTCCAGGCTTGCTTGTTCGAAACAGTCATCTACATCCCTAGAACAATCCAGGACAAAAATTTCAACGCTGCTCGTCGACGACTACGCGAGAATAAAATCATCCTTGTATTCGTGTTTCGGTGTTCAAAGCTTTGTTGTGGCTTGTTCTAAAGATGTTAATATGTTTATTAACGGAAGAACTCTTTACATTGTATTATTATTGTCAAAATGAAGAAAACTGAACATTGTCTTATGGGTACAGTGTATTCGCATTATTTCTTAAATTAAATATGCTATTAAAATAATGCTTTGGAACAATGTTTAGAACAACTAGAACAACCTAGAATAACTGTTATATGTTGGATTTTCATTAAATGGAGAGCTGGTAAGAAAATTACTTTTTGGCGTTGTTTCTGAAAACTTTCGAGATAAATCATTATTCGTCTGGAACAATGTAGAACAACTTCGAATAACAACGAAAATATAGTAATTGGCAATGGAGGGCCAACTTCATACAGGCATCCATTTCAGATTCGTCCAGTATGCCAGTCGTATGCTGCATACGATTCTTTTTTTCATTATGAAATGCGGGCGAGGTAAGGTGTTATCATGAAAAAAAAAATAGCTTAACCAAACGTATAGCATTTAAAAAATGAACGAAGATGTTCACGAGACGCTGATTACAAATTTTTTAAAATGTTCATTTGGTGATAACCTCTTTTTGAAGAGTGGATAAACAAAATGTTTGGGTGGGCAAACGTGGTTCAATTGTGGACAAACGAATGCCGTTTGGTTTGCGTAAAAATTTGCATTTGGGAGTGCCATCCTCACTCGGCTCATTCTCAACGCAGTATCCACTTGCGAGAAATGTTCTCCAGCGCAATTCGCGACACTATTACGATAGTTAGTCAAATGGACACTTACGTAGCATTATGTATAGATCTTAGGAACTTTCTTTTGGGCTGTTCTCGATAATGAAGCAGGTGGCAGTAGAAATCAGTCGACAAGTGCAACTATTGTTACTTGGAGGATCCTCGTTAGCTGGCGCCACTAGCCAATACGCGTTTAATCTCATAATCTATATTTGCAATCGTTTCACAAAACAAGCACAAAACAAGGAAAGGAAAGAAATAAGATCTACGTCTGTCAAAGAATATAGAAATCTTTTTAACTAAAAATTACGAAACGCCTGAAATAATAGAAACGCGAATCTACTTATGAAAAGAACGTAACATCTATTGTTTCGTTATATTCTGCAAGGTATGGGCTTTTATGCGGGTTGTATATCTCAAATTAATATACAGAGCGGGCCAAAATTTGTGGCACAAACGAGATCAGGAATATAATGCGGTTCAAAATAAGACGAAAATCAAGAACATCGAATTTGTGTTAGCAAAATTCGTTTACGAGAAAATACATTTAAAAATCAATCTCGTGCGCGTGCATCCTGACCGATGATTAACGTTGTAGATTTTACTGCAGACGCTACTACTGTTTTTATACAGGATATGATATCAGGCACTGTTTACTATCGATATTTATCCATGCTACATATACTGTTCAGGTTTACAAATGAACGCAATAAATGTAATAAGTGACACCAATGAACTAATTTTTTTTTATCAAAACTATCGACCTTTTAGCATTTTTAACTACAAAAAGACATGAAATTTATTAATCTTGAATGTTTTATATGTTTGTACGATACTTTTATTAAGTTATACAAATTTTGTTAATTCTATTTACCAAAAAATTTACCACTGTTTGAACTGCACGTGAACCCTCTAGTTCGTCCAAAGTAAAAATATTTCATTGAGTTTATATTTTATACGCGTATAGTTATCGTTTGATCTGCAATCAACGAAAAATATTGCATTTTCTAGGTATGGTAACAACGGTTCAAATCCAAATGTTCGATTTCACTCAGTATATTACTCGAACTTTTCGGTATTAAAGAAAAAACATTTTGCCTGTAGGTCAAACGATAAAAGGACTCGTTCTTAACATACAGTTAAGATTTCAAGTTGGTCGCTCCAATACTTTTTTTTAATCGTGCCATCCAGCTGCGAGAAAGTTGTTTCGAGAAAATTGCATTTAAACTGTATTTTTCAGTAAATTGAACTGAAAAAATGTGTGTTGCTTAATAAAAGTATAATAAATAAAACACATCGAAAGTTTCAGATTAACTAATTTCATATCTTTTTCTAATAAAAAAAAATGCTAAAAAATCAATATTTTTGACAAAGAAGGAGATATTCCCCCTTAAAACAGTCTAGCTTTAATCAAATACAGTTTATCGTCCATCACTTCAGTTTATTTTTATTTATATATTTTTCAAAATATTAACCGTTCTTCCGTATACAAAATTGTACTTCGCCAATTAAATTGCAAGGCAATGCCAAATGGCAGGATGGTTCTTCGTTTTAATTGCTCGAGGCTTGCTAATTTTTTTGGAGTAAACTATTTTTTTCTCGTGCTTCCACAGATAGAAAACAAGAGGCGTTATTTCGGGAGGTCAAGATACTGTTCCTCAACGGTCACTCCAACATTCGAAATGCTCATTTAAAGATTGACATACATTCTTGGTGTATTGTGGCGGGGCTCCGTCACGTTAAAAAATCATATTATTTCTTCGAATGGTGGAAGTGACGAAGGTAGTAGTAAAAACACGATACACCACTTAGGTTATTTGAAAATGGGGACCGACAATTACGTTGCGGACTATTTCGGCCCATACATTCTTTTTGCGTGTTTCGCGTGTTTCGTAATTTTGGATTCACCCGGCCATGAAATGCATGATAAAAAGACCTACGTCGTTAGAATACTGCTGCTCCAACTAGTGGCAGAAAATTAAACGCGATGCAAAGTCTATATGTCTTAGCACCGGTATGGTATATATTAGTATCCTATGCTACGCGACGATGTTGATTTACTCACACTACGTCGAACAGAAAGAGATTTCGTGTTTATAGATCTTTTTATACGAGAATTCTATCTCTGCATTGTCATAAATTCCGCGGTCACGGCCATGACTTTTCATTTCTGTGATTTATAAAGAACAGGAACAAACGGGGAAAGAGAAAGCTCTAGTGATAATTCTCCTATCCGGATGACAGCAATTGTTCGGTATTGTTCACGATAATAGCGTGCTGCAGCAGATGCATTTTCATCACAATCTCCCAGTGCGAAAACCATGCCCTTATACTCCTCGTTAGCGTATCACGTTATGTCGCTTGCCCGATAGCAATTAACAGTTAATATCCTAATAATAAACAATGCCTGACATCGACATCGTATCCTGCACAAAAACAATGACAGTAACGGTCTGCAGTCTGAAATCTGCAACGCTAGTCATCAGTTAGATACACGCGTACTAGATTGGTTTTGAATTGCATTTCTCTCGTAAACAGAGATTCAGCAATCTTGTTACTCTGTTTTCATCTTATTTTGAGCCGAAGGTACTATCTGCCTGACCTCATTTGTACCACGAATTTTAGCTCACCCTGTATAAGGAATTACAAATAGATACATGTCAGAAAAATTCGATTTAGTAAATCATAATATTTAATGTTATGGTTTCGCGTGAAAAATTTATCCTAGTACTAAGGTTATGTTACGCGTTCAAAAATAAAAAGAACCATTAATAAGACAAAAAGATAAAAGTTAACCTGAGAGTTTTAAGCAGATTTGTAAACTAAAAGTAAACAGTCTTTCATTGATCTGTGATTTTAATTACAATTAACAATGAAAGGATCAATAAAATAGCAACGAATCAGCATTCCAAATTCCAAGAAATTTTATAATATTCAAAAATTCTTCGAAAGAAAGTGATTCCCTGGGTTATATGGAAATACACCGACCTAATCCACGGGACTAGAATAATTCCATCAACATGCTCGATTTGTCACGTTTGTAAGTAGAAGACGAGGCGAGAAGTTCGAAAGGAAAGGCAAATGGTGGCGATGGTGGCGAGGTTGATGTATTTGCGTCGTGCAGGGCATTACTTAGCTTGGCCCAGGACCAACAATAACAGCGAAATTTTTAAAAGCAAGACGTGAATCTTCCTCGGATCTCTAACATCTTCCTCGTTGCGAATCGCGAACGAATCCCCACTGTTTATCCACACATCTGTCCGAACTGTTGTAAATCTTTCATCAGATAGTTATATCATGGCCTGTTGTGTATACATATATCGAAATTCGCGTCGACCCTAGTGGACAGGGGCGCTAACGCGAAAACGACCTGAAATCCACCGCCATCTTCAAACTTGTTATATTCTTCTTTTCGTTTTTTTCAAATGACTATAGACAGTTTGGATAATTAAATTAAATAAATATTTACTTGATTTGATGATTTATAGTATACATTTATAGTATATAGTATAGTATAGTATTATATACGATATTGATTCCGTTATTATCTTATTCAGAGGGCATGGTCTTTTTTTTTATTTCACTCATAATATGTAATACAAATGTTTATCGTTATTATTAGCGTTATTATCTTGTTAGAAGATAATCTAAAACACCTTCAATCTCCATTCGCATGAAACAATGCACGGAACTACCAGATTTCAGAAGATAATTGCACGTAGGAAGACCTAAACATTGTTCCGTGTGATGAACAGCTCATAGTTCTAGGTAGAACTTGCTCTAGATTTAGTCGATTACGGTCTATATAATCGAATTCTCCTTTACATGTAACAATTTCTAATAACCTCATCTAAATTCCTAATCTGCGACCCATTTCTTTACTCAAAAAACTTTACTTTCCATATTAGGAGTATAATTTGTCATTTATTCTTCTTTTTCTCAAATTATTTTACATTCATATAAAAATAACAATGCAAACAAGAAATCTAAGAAACAGTAAAAAATGCGGCGGTAAACTTTACGATATCATTAGGAAATGAATTAATAAAAGAAAAAAGAGAAAAATTGAGATCAATTAAAATTCACATAAAAACCAAAATATTTCTGCTGATCGAATTTCCTGAAATCGTTAATTTCATTTGGAATTACTCAAACTACAGGATCATGTAAACGAAGCAACGAGGTCATTAAAACGTCGACACGTACAACACGTGAAAACGAGGTTAGCGACCCTGCGCGATAAATCAAAAGATCCATGAAACACGAAAGATCGAAGACGTACGTCCAAATTCTCAGAGGTTGTAGCGATTATTCACTTTCGATGTTCCTAACCTTTTTATTGGACGTGGTCGGCCAAGAAAAATAATACCGGTGGTTTTTCCGGAAACTTATGGGAATTTGGATAAATCACAGGACTCAGATTTCGACAGAACTCGTAAATTACGCGTCAGATTTTTTAGACGGCTACAAGAATACCAAACGAACCGATAGACGAGAGAATCTCGACAGGAGACAACAGGTTCGTGTTAAACGTGATGCTGAAGTTTGTTTCACATTTTCTCTCACTATCTCTTTCTCTCACTTTCTGCTCGACATCGAATATAATTAGCCCAGTTCGAATTTGAACGAAGCATAGAGCTGATCAGCTAGACCATCGAAACATAACCTCAACAGAACAGTATGAATCATTCACTGGTACTTCGTGACAACTGTTGTAGGTATTTTCTCGCAAATAGAAAATTTTTGTAGCTGTTTCTTAGTTAAAATTGACTTAATGCGTGTAGGTTTGACAGTGGTAGATGACTACTATTCTTGTATTTTTCTATGGTGGTATATAGGTAGTCTCTTTTCTGTGGATAGCATGAGAGTCATTCATTGGTTGGTTAGTTTGCAAGAACTGTGGTAGATACTATCTCGTAAATATAAATAAAATGTTTTTTTTTGGTTATAATTTAGGCTTTTAGGTACAACTTTGACGGGAATAGATAACTGTTATTTCTCAATTTTTCTGCGCAGATATAGGTTATAGGTCAGGTTATAGCAAATGAACTTTTAAAAGCCAAGTACCTGTATCTTAAAAATGGAATATTAATTTACGTTACTATTACTATATTATATTACGTTATAATATTAATTTCCTCTTTTTGAAATTAACAAATCATGAAAACTGGATATGATCAAATCAGTAGTTGCCCTAACATTTCTGACAATATCTATTTCAGTAACGTGTATAATCTAAAGAAATAAAATAACAATTAGAACAATAATCTGTTCGATGTTCCATTCCATTTTCCCAAATGAAAATCCACTTGTTGCGTAATTAAGACTGCATCGTAAGGTTAGGAGTACAATTTCAACCCGTCAGTTGAAGAGATCCAAGCTGTCTATAGACCTACCGCAGTCCAAAGACTTCTATGTCTGTCTCCCATAAACCAGGTCGCGTCACGGACTTCACAGACTGAAACTAATTGAACACGAACAACTCTAGAAATCTGCCAAGCAGAAATACAGAGATTCTTCTATGTTCAGTGACGAAACAAGCTCTATTCTGATGCATCTTTTAGCCATGAAAAGATGGAAGGATCCAATTAAAGTTTCTTTCGCAGCAGTTTGTCGTGCTTGTAGCATTATTTAGTAAGTCTAATCTATGTAGCTTCCGAGCTTCCAGCAGTTACCTGATCCTTTTTATCTCGCCGTTAATATCTACGCTTTCTGTATTCAGAGGAGCGTATAAAGAACCGAGATCAAGCTTGGTGAATACACGGTTGAATAATTGCAGGAATTATTTGAAAATAATTTCCAAACTTTTACGGATTTTTATGTCTTTTCCGTTGCAGAAAAATTGAAGAGATTATTAATTGAGATCATCAATTGTAGATTACGTAATAAATTTTTTTGCTTTTATTGCAATGCTGTATGAAAAACATTATCAAAATTTTACTTGTGTCAGCTTTAATGTATTTACTGGAGAAGATATTATTGAAAGGTTAGGTTAGGTTAAATCAAATTAAAATTATAAACAAATAGTGCAAATGACACATTAAGTGTAAGTTATCTAAATATAGATTAATCATAGACAATTTGCACTTATAATAGCAAAGAATACAAAATAAAGTAGTTAATACTATATTAATTTGGAAAGGGGAAAAAAAAGGTTAGATAGATGGGAACGGATGACGATTTTGATAAATTTGATGTATCGCATAATACTGAGATTGCCATTCCTTCTTTTACCAGGTTTCGCTAAGTTGGGGCCAAGTAAACTGGTAAAATATGAGTTCTCGGAGGCGAGGCGATGCTTACAAAATGGAGATGTTGGATACACGCCACCCCAGGTTCAGAAAAATGGAAGCTTCTCATGCAGATATTAATCAGAGCTTAGTGAAGCGACAATCGGGAGATTGATCGGTAAAATAGTTACTTATAATTCGATTTCTTAACCTCTCTCATTTCTATCGTTTATACATTTATATGTTATTATATTTAAATGTATATACATTTTATGGTTTCTTGATATTGAACACGATTGCTCTTCTTCTTGTAAAGTACAAGATTAATACGCATAAATATTAATAAATAATATAAGATGAATATGTACTAATCAATTATCAATTCATTTTTAAATATTTCTTTTAAATGATTTAAATTTCTTCAGACGATGAAGAAATAATTTTCCTTTTTATCAACGCAAAGATATTTTCGTACGAATAATATTAGTAATTTTAAAATTGTATAACTGTTTTTAGATTGCGTATGATTTTGAAATTGATTTAATGAAACGTTTTTAATTTAGAAGTATAATCAAAGGAAATATATATATATGTAGATGCGAATAACGATAATTTTATACTTGCACAACCTCTTTCAGGAACTTGTATATGATCTTGATTAAACGAAACATGTTTAACTGTATAATTTAAACATATTATTAAAGGAAATATATAGTGGAATAATTAGATACGTTTCAATATTGGATCCAATATTGCATCAGTGATCCAATGAAATACAATGAAGCAATTACCATCGATGGTATTATTTAATATTGGTTTCCAATTTTGGTCACAATCCCTCAAGATTGATAAATTGATTCATCGATGTCGTTATTACTTTCTTATTCGGTGATTGACAAGGGACCTGGAAATGGTATCGTGATTTATTTAACGAATCTCGCGACACGCGTATTTCCTGATCGCGTATGGCTCGATTAATATCCTCCCGAATTTTCCCCGCTTCCAAATTTCTCTTGGGATTCCGACCCTCATTGTACTATCTGTATAGGATGGTTCATGCAATTGCAACAACTCATAAGATCAAAATTAATTCTTAGTTAGTATCTTTGGATCGTAAATGGCTACAATAATTAATTGAAGTTGCGTTTTCATTAGATCATTTATTTTTTAAATATTCAATTCTACTATGTTCCATATTTCACATGCTAAATATTATTAACGACAGATATTAATTACATTTTAACATAAATATAATTTATCAAAGTCTACGTTCGATCGAACAAAGCTAAAACAAAAATGATAAGGAAGTGTTACAAAATTTTTTGGAATGAAATAATAGGAATAGATGTTGTAATTGTAAATGAAAACATTATTCATGCATTTAGTTATAAATTTCAAAGGAAAAACCTACATAGTTCAAAGAGGGTATTCAAATTAGATGTCCGATCTTGTATGGCTACCTAATTATAATTCTTTTTACGTTACTCTTTTCTTTTTCTACTCTTTGTATCTCACGTCCAATGAATAAATTTTCATTTAATTTCTCTCTGTGGAGACTATCATTTTCTTTAGTTCGAAATAAATGTACGGCTGAAGAAAATATCAAAAGTACACGAATATTAAAATTTTCAACTACTGAATTAAATTAAAATCAAGTAGTGCAATGAAGTTTTCTGCTTTAGAGTTTCATATTAACAATCGGAAGAGATCGAAACGTTGCTCTATTTAATGTTAGAAGAAAATACGTGATTGACTTTAATATTTCTTGAAATGACATTCAAAGATGGATTTCAAAGAAACGTTGGAAAGGTATATACGTGTTTCGATTGAAATATTGTCGTGGCGTGTTTGAAGGTGTGAATATTCGAAAAGGATGATTGATTCTTGGGTATAACAGATCTCTTTGATGTGAAACGTCGTAACTATCGATAGGAAACACTGAGTTTACCTTAGTGTTATTTATTTCGACTTGGAAACTGTAAGCTAAATACAGTTCAGAACTAGATGAGAATCGCCGGTAATAAACGTATGCTGCCAAGAACATCACGATTTTCAAAAATTTTAATGTTAGCCCATTCAAAACTGATGTTTCTATTTCTATCGTTACATATACAGGATATACGGAAAATTGTAGTACAGACAGAAAGGAAATGATTCTTCGTGTAAAAACAAGCCGAAAATGTAGAATGACGATTTTTGACACAAGGTCTCGTTTTCGAGGAAATCAGTTATGAAGTTCCGTCCACTTGACTCTCGTTACTTTTCAAGTGCACGCGTATCTACATGCGCCGAACTTCATAGTCCATTTTCTTGATAACAGAGCCAGACAAAATTTTACACATCTAGATGCACATATATAAATAAATATAATTACGTAAATAAAATTCATCTTTACTCATATTCGTATACTTGCTTTCTAATATTTTTCTGCACAATAATATCAAGTAACAAAATTACTTATTTTAGCCAACTCTCATACTGCGTTGAGAGCACTCGTTCTCGTTCTCCTCCCAGTCCACCCTCTCCCATCCCCTCCCAAATAGGCTAACGAACTGTCCTGTTTTTGCGTCCAGGCTTTCAGGCATTTAAGTTACAATAATAATCTTAAAAAAAAAAAAAAAAATGTAATAATGCATGGCTATGTCGTACCTGAACCACCCTACAATTAGAATTCAGCGTTTATTCTGAAAAAAATCATGTAAAAAAGAATATGTAAAAAACCTGGAAATAATAAACAAAGATTAAAAAAAAAAGCACTCGTTCTCGTCCGATCACGAAAGTTAAGCAACGCTATGGCACGGGTAGTACTTAGATGGGTGATCGCTTGGGAACTCCGTGTGGTGTTGGCTGCTTCTCTTTTATTTTTCGAATCTCTTTTACTTTTCCTCGTGAACTATGACAACATACAATGGAGCAAAAAGTATATTCTTCACTAGTATATATTTTAGTAGTATTGCACGACTATTACCATACATTGTATCATTCTCTCGTATACATACAAATAAGTTATCACGTGTTTTAAAACTGAAAGAGGTCACATTTTCTGATATGTAGAAATTTTACGATAACAAACTAACATCAAAAATTGTTATTTTATATTTTCGGATTTCGTTGCGTAGGAAATCACCCCCATTTGGCTTGTACCACCGAACAGAGTATCTAGAAACGAAGAGACTCGTTCGATCGACTGTCGTTACCACTCAAGTGTGACGCGCCACTCGATGAAACACCATCGTCGATTTTTTTAAAAAACAAACTTTGTATGAAAAATTGTCACTCTGCATTTTCGACTTACCTTTGCATGGGAATCAGCCTGTTCCGACTGGTACCACGATATTCGATACACGCCATATAACGAATAATACGTATTTAGTCGTAAATCAGTTGAACAAAACTATTCTCGAATCGCGAGTGATTTATTAAATCAGATACGGATAGAGTATTGTCATAAATAGGTTTAATTTCAAGAACCATCTCATAATTCAAAGTTGATCGATATATAAGAAGAGAAATGATAACTTCCAAGAAATTTTATAGCATAGATTTTCGCAATATATAACTATAGAAAATAAATAAGTAAATGAAAAAATCAAGTAAAAGGGGCAAAAAATTGATATGAAAATAAAACAACAGAAAAACAAAGAACCGCAAAGAATATTAGCAACGAAAACACGAAGGTTACAACTGTTAACACATAGAGAAGATCTTTGGACATCGTTTACCCTTGCGGCAATTTTCAATAGAATCGAACCCTCGAGAACATTAGCAAGGCATTCATGTTTACGCGGCTCATTGACAAAGTCATTTATATCCGTGGTTGCTATGAATCGAAGCCATGGCATCTCTTACGATCACGTTGAACACGGATGAATACGAATTATCGACGAGAAATTCGCACAAACGAACCGAGCAAGATGAATTAATATAACAAGCTCGGACCGTTGGCTCAGTTCGAGGCTGAGTCTTCAACGAAGCACGCGAATACGTGACACAAATCAACGTGGATGCAATGTATATACCATGTGTATAATTGAGGGAGCATGGAGTGTCCTTCGTTGCATCGCAAACGCGCGACATCCGGCAAACGTAATTGAATAATGTTTAATGTTGCGGCAATATTTGTTGCCCTTCGCGCCACGAAAACATGCGCATGCTCGCTGCACGTGTGAACTTTAGCTCGATTGCACTTCGGATATATGCAATTTAATAGGATTCTTTATTTTGTAATTTTTCTCTTCATCTTTTTTTTCTTCAATTTCACATTTTTCTTCCTTTTTGTACTATCAATGTTAATTTTAACAATCCGTAAGGTTGAGTTCGATTGAATTTAGCGTAGTTGCGATTTAGTACAGTTTCTTATTTTACAATTGTAATTTCCTTATTTTCAATTTAATTCCTTTTTAGTTTGCATGTGGATGTTTAATTGTTCGATCGTACAAACTCTAAGCCCCGAGACGAAGAAAATTTAAAATTCATAGTTGTCTAGTCGGGGCATCAGAAAAATTCCAAGCTCGACAAAAGATGTTGTAGCGAAGTGGCGCGGTCATCAAAGTTCGATCGTAAAGTTCCGAATGAATGCGCGTCGCGTAGTAAGGAATTTAATTTCACGGCACGCGTGACAATAACGTCGTATATTTTCTACCGTCTCGCGTCGGTTTGACTTTCCCTACAAAATGTTCCATAAACCTAAGAATCTCCCTCCAGAGTAAAAACATATAAACACATCTTATTGAATTTTAATAACTATGTATCACATTTAACGGATACTTGTAGGTTATGTCTCCTTTTTGGTGCATTTTCATGGAATCATAGAAATCACGGGCGATCATATTAACTTGATGTATTGAATTCAAGTTAACCGATGCTTGTACAAAATTTTGACAAAAAAAGACTTTTATTCGCTTCAAAATATAATTATGTCTACAAGAAAAGCTAGATTAATTATATCACAGAAATAATTATTATATCGAGGTATCATAAAATTGTTCGTTAACATATAGTACGAAGTATAAACAAGAAATTGATCTGATTAACAAACATGTTAAAGTAAAGATCATCGGATGGAAAAGTTGTTAAGTAAAAAGTAACTACCGAGAATGATCCTTCATCGTACTGGTGCGATTATAACCAGAGTCATAAATCACGAAGAGCTTATTAGTCGAAACGCTCTAAATTGACGATGAGCAGAAAGATTTTCACCCGCAAGATTTATTCCCCACTCTCGCTCGCTCTTTATCTCTCGATAAAATCAGATTACGTCGAATGTGCGTGGACAATGAACGAGGTCCATTGTTGTCCCGGTTGGGTTCAAGCATCCGCGTGATAACCTTTTGAGGGAAAAGGACAATGACGATCCTCCTTCTCAGCTTAACATTATTGGGAATTCGTTACTATCATATTTCATCTCATTGTCTTCCGTCGAAAATGAAAATTCCTTGACCCTATAAAGAGAAATCGAAAGTCGAAGCGTGAAAATGAAAACTTGCCTTATCGTCAAGTACATAATTCTAATCTTTATCCCTTAGCACCAGTTCACATGTATACATGTACATATACTTGGAGATTTGAATTTTACTTAAGTATGAAAATAATATAAAATGAATTTACTTAATATTTACGCATTGTATCTATGCCTGAGTTAATTATCTTTGTTACCGTATTCTGGCTTATGGTTCAAATTATATAGGAAAGTAATTTGTAATTTATTTGTATAAATACTTCTCCACATTCGTTGTATTATTTCAACTTTTGTTTTATAAGAATTATATTTCGGAATTATATTTATTAAAGCATTCGTTTCTTTGTATTATCATTTGTTATAGTATATAACTCATTATAATAACGATCTTGAATTATTCTAAGCTTGTTCTTACAATTGTTCTTGTTTCGGATTATTCTAGATTCGTTCCTGGAATTGTTTCTGATTTCTAGTATTCTAGATTTGTTCCCAGGATTGTTCTTGATTTGGTCTACTGTAGGATTACTCTATTTTTATTATCCCATTTTAGCAAATATTATTACCAAGTGCTGCGTCGAATGTTTCTGGCTGAAAATAGCGAAGCTGAAAAAACGTTTCACATGGATCGGTCGAATAGACTGAATTGTGAGAGCTACACGGAATGTGCTTGGATTCCTAATACGGAATTCCATTTAACTTGTGCCTTCTTCTTCTTTTGTGCCCCGGTTGCCACCTCAGTAACGGAGAATCATTTCGAAATCCGTTGAAGAAATAACGTCCCACGAATATTCGCTTCCCTCTTGCGTTTCACCCGATTGCCAATGTCCAAGGATCGAGGAAGGAGAAAGGAATCGCGAAGAGTTACGAATCTTACGTGATAATCTGTATAATCTCCTGAATATGCAGTTGCTGTAAAATATTTTTATATAAAAGATTCTTCTTGGAAGAAAAATTTAAGAGATGAAGATCGTAAAGATAAATTGATATTTTTGAAAATATTTTCAATACATTATAGAGGATGTATTAGGTTTTTCTTTTTTTTTTTTCTTTTTTTTTTTTATTAAGCGATGCTAGAATATTTGATAAGTATGCGTAAATAGATAAAATAAATTCTTTTTTATTATACAGAATTTTTATAAATTTAATATATCTTTATTTATAAATTTATAGTAACGTTATTAATGTATCCCAATATCGCATAGATTTTGAATATTTTCAAGAAGAACTTTTGTGTACTGTCGAAATAAGACATCAACGATTTTTTTATATTTTCTCTAAAAACAAATAATTTATTAATAGCAAAGAATCTTGATGATGTCTAAGATGACTCAAATGTGACAGTAAGGATAAAATATTATAAAAATCATATGAAATAAGGACAAATTAACTTTTTATTCAATATGGAATCGGTAGTTTTAATGTACCCTTTGTTTTTGCGAATGCAACGTTATTATAAATAAAGAATTGAATCTACCATAAATGGCCTCTTCGTCTGTTTTCGTTTCACTCTATGCGTTACGAGTTCTTTATACTTACTAATACTTAATGAAATATATTCAGGAATGTATAAGAAATGTTTAAGTTGCAACGGAGATACCTTTATGATCGAATCAAATTTTTGAAAAAATAAGATATCTTCTAAAACATTGAATTTTTCAACGACCTCGTATTACTCGCTCGTAGCATGATTTATGCAGAAAGGTCATATATATGGTCCTATTTGAAAAGAACATGCGAAGAAGGTCGCACTACAGAATAATAGTGCGAGTTTAACAGTGCAAAGTTTTTCTGTATGATCTTTTCTTAATTCATTCGAGAAAGAGTCTTAGGCTTGTGTTTACAATTACCGGAATTATCTATATAATATATGTACACATACACATACGCACAAGCGCGCGCATACGCACGCAAAAGAGTTCACATAAATTACACGAAACGCCCTTTGTGCAAATAAAATTAATGAAATTGATTCTTACTTAATCCTCACCAGTCCCAATAATGTTGAAATAATTAGTAGATTCTGAATGTTTACGTAAATTCATATTATTATAAAACACGTAGAAATAGAAAAAAACTGAAACCTAAATACAAATTCGTTTCAACTAATAGATATTATATTTTGCAGATCTTTACAGATTATTTTTATTATTATTATTCTCAGGCTAGTAGTTCGACTTACGTTTCTTTACTTCTGTTATATAAGATAGTCAATATTACGTATTAACTTTTGAATAAAATAGTTGGCCAAAGATATACGAGAAAAGTATTGACTTAAGCTCTACGAAGACAGTTTCCCGTGCAATGCATCATTCCACTTTGTACATTGACGAACCTGCTTATTTATAAGTATCAACGTCGTCTATCTCTTCCATTACATACCTACTTTTTGACTAAATTCTATAAAAAAAAAAAAAAATCTGAAGCTTGAGTGTTTCGTGTCGTGACGAAAAGAAAAGGAAATACGTTATCAAAACGCGCGTGCGAAGGAATCGAAGGAAAGAAGAGGACTGCGCATGCGCAGTACAGGCGGCGCGTTCGAGAATCGTGGCGGGCCAAGCGATATTCATTCAGTTCACCAGTACTATTTGTTCGCTGCGGTCGTCGTAGTTCGGGAAATGTGACCGCTTCGAAACTTGTTGGTTGTCACGTGTCATTCGTGCCCCGTCAGAATTCCCAGTTTCGCGATACTTTGAATCGTAATAACGATTTCTAATGTTTCGAAACGAGACGTGATCGCAATTTACGAAACTTCTTACCAAGTGTCGTGTAAAAATAAGGTTGTTTAGATCTAAATAGAGACATACAATTGTAAATTAAATTCTCGCAATCCAAACGATCGAAACATTCTCGGAAAGGAACGTTCGAATATTAATTATATAATTTTCATATTTTATAGGTTATGCTAGCACGTTATCTTTTTTTTTCTTTTTTTGCGCTCTTTGCTCAACCACGTTCAGAAAAAGCACCGACGAAACGTATCCCTTTGATCGTTACGATTCCAAGTATTTCATCAATTGCTCGAAAAATTGGAAATTTCGAACGTATGTCGACAGAGTCGGTAGTCGTCAATTTGGAGAACAGAATTTATTTGCAAAAATGTGTAAATGGAAATTTTGTTGAAATGGAAGGGAACGTATCGTATTTGTACAATTTTTCACTTATAAAAGGAACAATTGACTAATTATTTTCGTAATAGTAGAATAAAAAAAGGAAAAGCACAGTACTATTTCTTTTTATGTTGGCAATATAGAACGCTTTTCGTTACAACTTTATCATTCCTCTTACTTTTATTCGTTTTTCATTTGATTTTTATTCGATTTGACTGTTAAAATCGAGGTTACGATTACGAGGAATTGTCAACGTTCATCGTAACAGTTCTGGAAGTGAAAATTAGTGAGATGTTAATATTCTTAGGGCAAATAGTTTCATAAAGTCCGTTCATGTGTTCCATTTATACGCACGATTAAACAAGACGAGGATGCTATTAGATTTCGAATAGATTTTCATAGCGCGTTAGTTAATCGATGTTAACTGATCGTAGCAACGTACATACTTGAGATGCTTCGACCTATATTCCATGTTTATAGGAGATAAATGGAACAGTCATACAAAGAGGCAACGGGGCGAAAGTATATATCACTCGACAATATAATTGCTTCTAAAATAAGGAAAGATTTGATAGTAAATTGAAAACGTTTTGCTCTTTTTATTACGATCGTTTCAAACGTTAGTACCGAATAATTTCATCCTTTGATCTATATTTACGAACTCTTCGTTTCCAATAAGCTGCGATAATTCTCGTTAATCGTTATACGATTCTATTAGACGGCGCGCGATCAAACAGTCCATTTAAATTAAAGACACGTTCGTAGCAACTTGAAATAGGAGAAGACGATTATAATGTACGATAGGTTAAGTTAGGTCAGGTAACAAGTTTAGTCAGCTTTGTCGTAAAGGAACGTCCGAAATTGGAATTTGTTTAAACACGAATCGAATATACGTATGATGTATGATACTACTCTATTCTATTATTTTTTGCAAGTGTACCAAACAGTTTGTTTACCTTGACCATTACAACAATGTTCACTTTCGCATCAAAGAATTCTAAATTTCATGAAACGATCCTATAATTTTCACTAAACTCTCATAGTGCTCGTTGTCTTCTGTTACTATCAATAGTCAATATGCTCAACTCCACTCGTTATTGATTTTTTAATTTCATTATGTACGCGATTAATAATCAATTCTCGAGAAACGAATAATCTATTTCTCTAAAAATATGACACGGATAATAGGGAATTTAGGAAACAACGTTCGCAACGTAATTTCCTGTACTTTTCGATTGATGGAATTGATCAGCATAGTTTCAGAACAACTTAAATGATACACTTACAAACGACACCTACTTATTCATCCATTATATTATTATATTCGTACATATTATTTATTCATCCGTTGCGGAAATATAAGAAACGTTTCTTCCTTAGCCATGAAAATATAACTAGATATATTGTTAGAAAAACACAACCTACTCAGTTGCCTTAACGCGACCACAGGGGTTCGGAGGAGGCTGAGCATATTAAATTGGAATCGGCCGTCTCGAAGGAATGACAAGTACGTGGTCGAGACGAAAACCCTCGCGCACCGTGGGTGGGACGACTGATTACCGGTTTGGCTAGAAACTGTCTGTTCGCACAGAACTACTTGGCGGTCACGAACAAGCAGATTATAATGTCACATAATACCATCGCGTCAACGAAATCCACGGTTGCCTGCAAGTTAAAGGAAACCGTATCCAACGGTCTTTCTACGTGGCCGGCGTTCCTCTTACGATCCTCTATGGATTTTCTCCGGTTATCATCGACGTCGATCGGGGAATTCGGTACTGTAACTGACGTCTCGAATTCGCGAATTTTCGTTGGTCCGATCGTCAAATTACCGACGTAAGAAGGTTACCGACCAAACCGTTCCGATGACACCGAGACGTTCGGTAATACGTTTCACCGTTAACCGTGACACGTACCCTTCGCCTGTAAATATGTAACATTGAGATGCGCGTTCGTTGTGTGGAAATTGTGGTGCGATAGAGTGTGCGAGTGTATTATGTGCGCTTAACGTAAAAACGCAAGTGAGAGAGTAAGGTGGATTCGCAAAGGATAAAACAGACACACGATGGACAATCGACACTAACAGAAGCATCATCGCGCGCTCGTGTGACAGGAGGCGGGGCAAAATACACGATTGGAAATTGTTCCTGGCGCAGCAAGGGACGAAAATGTTGTCCACGGTGTCCAGTGTCCCGCTCGAATTAAATTCTTCGTGTTGTACAACCGTTACTGGAAACAACGGTCTCAATGCGTTATCGGGTATGCACCGGCGTGCCGTGTCACGCTTAATTTTGTTATATTTCGCGATCGGTTATTTGATAAAATGCATGCGGTGAAGAGGATGTGTAGGCGAAAGAATGTAAATGTATTTGCATTAGCCGAAATATCGAAACATCGAAATAACGATGGTAATCGCTATCATCGTTTTATATTATTAGTATGAATATTATTATCGCAGAAATATTTGTAGTTTTGGACCGTATTTTACGAGAGAGAAAAGTATCGTGAGATCGAATGACTTCTTGGTAGAACCGGCCCTTGTCTATGTTCGTCTTCTTCCTTGGCGAAACTGACAGAATAGAACTCTCTAGCGTCTTTCATTTCTCTTCGGTATATTTTTTTAGTAAAATACTCTTCGGGTTATAAAATAAAAGTAAACAAAATTCAACAAGGATCAGTTTCATCATGAGCCGCCTTAAATGTCGTCAAAATGTAGAAGATAATCTGAGATAAAGTTCTGAATAAAAGATATCGGTGAAATCGAGTAGATATAAAGAAAATTGAAGCATAAATTTTATCATTTGCGCAATAATATGAATTTAAATATTTGATCGAATAAATTAAAATATAGATGTATTTTTACAGTTCCAAGAGCAAGCGTATTATTTATTCGTTATTTATTATTTGATAAATCTCGATAGAGAACATAATCGATTTAATACGAAACGAATTGTAACGTTTCAGCGATCAAGACTGAAAATACCACTGATCTTTACATGTTGCCGGCTTACATCCGCACGACGTCCATGATCGCCTGTATTGTGGTGATGGTTCTCGGCATAATAGGGAATCTCATGGTAAGTTCCGCCGTTCAATTTTACCTATCGTTCGTCATCATCATTTTCCAATAATGTATAAGAATTGAAATAAGGCAACGGAACAGTATGCGCGGAAGTTATTTTACAATATTCGCTTATATCCATTACGCGGTCTTAATTTCAGTTTGAACCGAATCTTATTACCGTCGAATAATTTTCAGAAATTTGTTGCTTTTACTTTTACTACTTAAATATTAAATTTGTATTACTCAATTATCTCTAACATTTAACTACCAGGTGATTTAGAAACATCTTGCTACGTTACATCTTACTCGATCTTTTTCCATCCCTTCATATCCTACACCCTCTCCATACGTCGAGTTGCTCTCGTGATCGAATATCAGAAACATGACTTTTTTATTCGTTTCAGGTACCGATCGTGGTGTTTCGGGGTAAAGACATGCGGAACAGCACGAACATCTTTCTGGTAAACCTTAGCGTGGCCGACCTTTGCGTTCTTTTGATCTGTACACCGACCGTTCTTGTCGAGGTGAATTCTGGACCTGAAATCTGGCTGCTTGGCGAACACATGTGTAAGTCAAGCCGATCCATACTACCATACATTGCACGTAAACTATTATTACACGCCGCGATGCACATATGATTCTCGCACACGTGTGCAAACGGTCGAACGTTCGTAAAAAACAAGCAACGAAATGTTTTTTTTCTGATTTTTGTTTTTTGTTATTTTTGACATTCTCCCTCTACCGAAATCGACCATATCGATCGGTTGAAATGCTTGAATCAACTGTCGTGCATGTTTAATCGTTGGTATTGTTCTTTTTTTTCGATGAAATTAGTCGAACGAATGGATGATTTTTTTCTTTTCATCGTACAGTCGATTTTTATACGCAGATTATTTTTTTGCGCGAAACTGGAGAGGACCGTGCAGTTTTTAGAAGCAGTTTTTGTATACTAGTAGTAGTATAATAGTAAAGTACAACCATCTATGGGTCACTATGTTAAAGTTTTACAATGGAATTAGATAGACATATTATAAATTAAAATAGCAGTAGCAGTAGTATGTGGAATAATAATACGTATAATATAAGAGGAAATAAGATGACAGTTTAGATATAATGATGTAACCTCCTTCGTAATATGAATCATACTAGATCGTAATAAATGTTGACAGGTACAGAGGAATTAAATTCCTACAACATAAATATCTCTGCAGATCTACGATAATATAAATTCCTAGATATTAATAGATCTTAACAAATCTACAAATGTAGTTAGAAATTTATGTTACGTTCATCCGCTTGTTTCGCATCTAGTGTTAAGTATTCAATGACTTGCAAGTAACGATAGAGAAAATCTTTCCGAAATAATTATCAGGGACTAATGCAATTTTGTGATACATTGGTAGCTTGATATCCGCGGGCAATCGAACCGTTCCAGTGAATTGTCGAGGTAAATCGAATCGATTTTAGATTCACGGCGTTGATTATCGGTTTGTATACCGGCGGAAAATCGCGCGAATGGCCAACAGCGATCGAGGAAGCGGCCGTTTGTTAAGCAATTAATTTGCCACGAATCCCCATTAATTAACCATCCGGGTCGAATTCGTATTTCATTCGGCCATGGATGAGAAAATCTATGCTATCCTTAATTCAATTCTGACACTGTCAATTTACCGTCGTTTCGTTGGATACTAGCCAAGATAGTGTAACCGTTTGAAATCATCATTATTGATGACAAAGTGCGAGAGTTGCGTGGTATTGTGACACGTCTTAAGACAAGGAGGAATTGATAATTATCGATGAATGTATACATCATCTCAACTATGAAACCATACAAACTTTTCACTCCTATTTTTATATATCCACGTGAATATGTCATTTCTTAAGAAACTATTTTCTAGATTAATCGATGAATAACTGTATAATCAGTCACAGACTACGAATATGAAGTACGCGATTATAATACGAACCTCGCTCAAGACGAGCAGCTTCACTTTTTATTAATTTCTTAATTTCGTTACATAAGCATACGATTAATGTTCAATTCCCATGAAATAGATGACTTTCTTCCATAAGTTTATTCGTCGCAACATGACAGATTGTATATATTGGTTTGGCAACTAAGTGATTGAGAAAATATATAAAATATATAAAATATCCAAAATATATAAAATATAAATAAATATAAAATATAAATATATAAAATATCCAAAATATATAAAGATAGAGTACTCTTTATAACGCTTGATAAACGAAAGAAATCTTCATTTAAATTCTATCTTTTTAGTCCTGTTCGTAAGAATAGAAATTTGCATAAAAATCCTAGTCTAGTCTAGTCAGTTTTTTAGAAATGCATAATTTCATTGCACGCAGCGACGGGCAATAGAAAGTTTATAGTTGACACACTATGAATTTTAGTAACTTTCCTACTGAGAGATTTTTACTGTCTGTCTTAGCAAGTAGACGTTTCGGAAACACCAGTTTTAAATCAATTCGCGTGTAGTTAAAACTACCAAACTGGGATAATAAGTTTCCTTATCTGCAGTTTCAGCGAGTGTTTACCAGGGACATACGGCCGTATCATATGTTACTATTCCTGTAAAAAGCGTATAGAAAACGAGGTCAGACACTTTTCATTTATTCGTAAGAATTCTGCCAGACAGTTACCAAAATGACTGTATACTCTGGATAAAAGCAACATTCGGTTGCAGGGCTGAGCGTTCCGCTAACACGATTCGTTTTGAACGTGAAACACACTTCGCACCTAGTTAACTTGAAAACGCAAGAACGCGAATGATGTTGCGGAGAAGCCGCGTAACACCACGTTTCCACTTTTCACCTCATTTAACTGTTACGCGAGGTTGTACGTTTATTCGGAATGACTTTGCGTGAAATTGGAAGAGCTTTCGAGATTATGTTAGCCCTTCTTCTTCTTGTTTCCTGATTTATTATTATTAAACAGACTGGAGATTTTTATACGAACTTATGTTTTTGAGAATATAATTTAAAACATAGAACCTCGTAATAGAACATCGTTACGTATCGAGTGTTATACAAAGCACTATACTTTGGATATTTTATATAGTTTTTCATACTATGTGCATTCTATGCAATTTCACATTTTTGTATTTCCTAGAAATACGTAAAAATCCGCACTATGATTATTAGGTTGTTTGTAAGTGAAATTTTTAGGGATCATATTATATAGAACCTGATAAAAAAATGTTTCTTTGGAAATAATAAAAGCGTAGAAAATACCATTTGTATATTTCGCTCCTATATTTTTCATTTGTCAAAATTACCATATTTATTGAACAGTCGCTAGGTTCTTGCAAGGTCGAATGATTTTTCGCTAGATTAGACCTGAATAGTAAATCATAATGGTAACGCTTGACTGCTTGGACTTTCCTGCCACGTATGCGGTACTAAGGGTATTAATTTCAGGGGTTGCTTTTCTTTCCTAAATATTCCGTTTGTGCTGATACAGAATGACGTATTCATCGATTTCACGATGAATTCGCCGCTTTATGAAATACCCAATACCTTTGATCTCGAATCTCGTTTCATCGTTCAACATTACATTATATCGATGAATTTATTGGAAAATAATTTCGAAACCTTATTTTGCAACATCCATGGAAATAATTACGTGATCCTGTAAAAAGAATTTCTACAACGAACACATTTCTGTTATGTTGGAAATTAACGGTTATCAAGCTGGAACGACTAATTTTAGGTTTAATAAATCGGATAGTTTAGTACGAAACAATTCAAATATTTTATTATTTCGAACAATTCAAATGTTTCCAAGATATTTTATATCATTATGTTTTATGATATAAAGGAGAAAAGATGAAGGGAAAGTAGAATTTTAGGTAAGGAACAATTAAGATATAATAGAATTAATTAACGCACAATAGTTGCATTTGTTTATCCGAGTTTTGACATTTGATACATTCAAAAGTTTATAATTATAATGTCAGAGAGTTAAACGTATGTACAATATCTATGATATATAATTGAAAACATTGATTCGTTTAAGAGGAAGTATTCTTATTCGTTAACACCCTGTTAAGTGCAACACAGCAGTTTCTTTTAATTTATGTCCCAACAAGCGATCAGTTGTTCGCATTTTGAGTCTACATTTTGAACTTATCAATCACATAATTTTCTTCGAGCGTCGAGTCCGTGCTTTCAACAGCTTTTATGGCGTATTTTCCGAGTATGATTTTCTAAAAATATCCATTAAATGTTAAAGTTTATTTAAAGTGAATGAGAATTCTACATTCTTGTCCTAAAAATTTGATTTATTTCTAAATCTCTGAAATATTTATTTCCTGAATTTGTAAGTTACCAAAATTTTAACACCTCACCAATTTGCTTTAAGCTTCTAAAATTCTAATTCTGCTGTCTTTTAACGTTTCCTTTCGTACTGTTCCTTTACGAAATTTTCACTATCGTTGTTTCACTAGCAGATCTTTAAACATCAAGAGGAGAAGCATACAGACTGCAGCAAAGTGGCAAAATGAGAGGATAACAGCAGTAACAAACGTAGAAATAAAGCGAGTGTTTATTGTCATTAGTTGTAATGTCGCGCAAGTTAATTAGATAATGTTGTGACAGAGAGACGTTCTTTCGTTTCAGAATAAAATTTCATAGGCTATACCTTTTCCGCTCTATGTTTGATATTCCAAGTTTTTACATTGTCAAACCTGAGTGTTGTCTATTTTTTACGCCCGTAGGTGGTGAACTCTCATTGTATCTTATTTATACACATAAGGCTGGTTAATTTGAAATTTCTAGGCGAAATTTCAGCTGACGATGTTATGGAACAATTTTCCAATTTCTCAAATATATTTATTTAATTATATACAAAATATATAATATAATATATAATCGATAAAAAAATATATATAATTTCATTCTTCTTTGATATTATTAATTTTAGCTTCCTCTGTTCTGTTCTTTGTTCTGAAATTTTTATTATTAAATTCTACACAAAATATAATTTCACATTTCGTCAAACCATTTTGTGGTGAGAAAGACATTTAATAGAAATTTCACGTGCATTTGTCGAGTTTTTATTCGCGAAGAATATCGTTAAATAATAATATGGTACGAAAGACGTGAAAAACATAATAGAATATAATAAGGACTAAAAGTATGAGAATTATCGTTGTTGAAACATTGTTCTTAAAAATGACACAGGAGAATCGATTTATCCTACGTAAGCTCATCCTTTAAAAGTTCTTAAAATACTCTCGCAGTCGAAGTAATTTAATTTCTTCATTCTGTCAAAACTGAAAGCTGCTTGAACAGGAATAAGACTAAAAGCTGGATGTCTCAGGAACTTCTGCTATTTACAGAAGAATACAGATTTGGCCTTGATATTTACCTTGAAATATCATAGCTACTTGCTATTTCAAGTTAAGATAGAAAGGATCGTTTGTTACATTAACAATGATCAATTAGGATTTCCAATTAAAATCAGTTCACTATTTTAGTTTCAGAATCAAAGTCAGTTTACAATTTCCAACCAATGATACAATCGAAACGGTATTTATTGTTCCAGAAAAGAATCGTATGCGTTAACAATAGCAAGGAATCCTTCCTCAGCTTTTGTAACAGAAGCGAAGCAACGACTGCAATGAATGGTATCACTTGTGAACTATATTATTATTTGCTATTACGTAATTTTCTTCATTTGTTCTTATTCTGTTTCTCTGCCACAGACAAAAATATAATCTGTTTATTGATTGTGGATAATTTTCTTTTACTTTCTTTTTAGTTTCTTTTCTAACTATTTGCTATTTATACCAATCTGTTCTCGGTAAAAGCAGAAATCTGTTCGTTCCTTTTTAATCTTCTCTTGTTTCACAGAGAATGTAGCATTTATTATTTATTTATGGCTCATTAATCCTATCACATTTTAAAACATGGTGCATTTTATTCTCCATACATCATGGCCAGTCTTTCTACCAGCTGTATTCATTTCCTCTTTCAGCAAACTTGCCACAGAGAACACGAAATCTAATAAATGCTCCCGGATTGCATTATCCCCGTAACTTTTTATTCTCATCCATCTGTTCTCCCTTCATCTTAACTCTACCAAAAAAAAAAAAAAAGAAAAAATGCACTCGTACACGAAAAGATTTAATAGACCGTTAACCGACATTTCTACAGTATTCCTTTCATTTCCATTCCTCTTATTAAATTCTCTGCCACGAAAACAGTCGACGATCACAGTTCGTCGCCACTCCGAGTGGAATTAATCAACGATTCTGCCTTCTGAAAATAACCAGCCCTATGACTTTGCTCTCACTTTATACGTTCTGAATTATTCTCTCGTTCCTACTACACACTTTGTTCCATCTTGTAAGTTGCGTTATCGATTATGTGATAAAACACTATGATGTTATGCGGTTAATCAGAATAAATGCAAATCCGTAAATTCAAATCTTTATGAATACGTACATTATCTGGAAAAATATTTGTACGTAATTTATTACTCATATGACTTATTATTCGCTGATTATTATTCATTGATTATAAACCTCTATTATTCGATACATTCTTGCACTTCTATTAAAAGCGCAATATATTTGTATTATATTGCATTAAGAACTAAAACTAGTTCTTCTGTATTAATATTCAATTTCAAAATTAGCGAAATTTCTAATCAGAGAATGACCCAATTAACAAATTAAATGGTCGCCTGATAAATTCATATAATTCATAAAAACAACAAATTCTATTATTTAACATAACTTTGTCGTATTAATATTCTTCTGTATTAATATTCAATCTCAAAATTAGCGAAATTTCTAATCAGAGAATGACCCAATTAACAAATTAAATGGTCGCCTGATAATAAATAAATTCATATAATTATCGCCTGATAACAAATTCATATAATCCATAAAAACAACAAATTCTACTATTTAACATAACTTTGTCGTATTATATATACGTAATTGTTTCTTATCTACAATGTCCGAGTAATATCTTCCTCTCGTTGTTCGTTTGAAAACGCTTAACAGCTCGCAGAATTTATGGTAATGGCAGCTATCCCGAAAATCGTCCTCAGAACACGATATTATACTTCTCTTCTTTTTTTTTTTCTGCATCACGATAAAGCATTTTTCGTTGCGATCGAACGAGTGCAGAAAATAGGCATGTTGATGGAATCAAGAAGTGTGGAGGTTCGATGGTTCTGTATGCGGTTACCGAGAGTCGAGGGGTTGCATTTGGGGATTTTTCGCTGGGGGAAGAGCGTTTAGGTGTCTGGGTTTTATGAGCCGCGTACGGTTTACGTTAAGTTGCTTTCCATCCCCTCGGCCTTCGAGTATTTTCCCCGGAATTCTTAGCGCGTCTCTTCTCGAACGTTGGCCAGCTAGCGCCACAATATTCCAACATTCTGCATGATTTAAATGACTTCAACTTTCTTCCAACCTTTTAAAGCGTACAGTACTTCGTCAACGTTTCTTCCGACCTCCAAGCTTGCTCTGCGAATCTTTTATTATTAATTCGAGTTTCAATATGATGCTCCCTGGAAAGTGCAGTTTTTTCCTGAGAGATCAAATTCTATTTTATATTTATTCGCGTGGATCCTTTCTACATAAAACTTGTCAAATTTGTTAGGTAATCAAGAGAGTTTCTTTTACGACTTCTGCATCATCCTTTTTTGTCATAAACGACAGAACTTTCTCGATTGCCTGATAGAACCCATCACTGCGCGATTCTGTAACTCTGTTTTCCTTTCATTTCTCGATTTCTACGGCACTTCGTAAATTTCTCGATTGTTATCGGATTTAACTTTCTCCATTTCTACGACAGTTTACAGATCTCGCCCATAGACTGGCCTATCATGCCGGTTAAAAAACAGAGATTCGTTTGTCATGGACGGGAATGTGATCCAGCAACAATTTCCTCGAAGCAGTTGGGAAGTTGGTCGTTTATCGGAATCCCTTGAAATCGTTTGCTACGGCAACTTGCGTAAAATGTAGCAGTTCCCCACTCGAGAATCTCGTCAAAGGAACTTTATTCGCCTCGTGTGAACTAAAACCACTAGCTGGCCTGCCAACATCTCGATTTACCAGCGAGAAATCACTGGGAAACTCCCATCGAAGCTTTCCGTTCCAATTGCACGCGAGGAAAGCCGTAAAAGCTCGGAGATCGTATTTTATTTCGCGCCCCCTCACGGAATTCGACGTCACTGGCCTTAACGAAATGCAACACAGTATTCACAGCGTTCCACACGCGGCGAGAAAAAATTCCACGCAAGTCTGAAAGTTGTGAAGTCATCGTTACCTGCTGTTCTTTTTTCTTTAAATTTTTGGCGGAAACTCAATGAAATCTAAATAAACTAGATAAAAGACTAAGTAAAATCTCTTCAGAGCTGAATTTATTAAAAATAATGGAAATTTATTGAAATTAATAAAAGTGTAGAGACAGCGTTGGTAGAGATTTATTAATAAATAATAAAAATACATAGATAACGTTAATAGAAATATCGTCGATATTAAGAAGTTTGTTGTGACAATTATTATTATTTACGTTACAAAGCAGACCGCTCGTGTTAAAAATGTACAAAGTATGATGTTTTCTATATTTGTGGGAAAACTTAATAATCGTATCGTTACTTTTATTCATCTTCTTCGCACGCTTGCTTCTCTCCTCTTCCCCTAATTCTCCTTTTTATATTGAGTTGGCAACCAAGCGATTGCAGATTTTGTCAATACCACCTAATGACAAAATCCGCAATAACTTAGTTGCCAACCCAATACTTCCCAGTTTTTTAATATTCTTGTGCAGCAATTTTGTTTGAAAAATAAATTTAAAAAATCCACATTAAGAACAGCGTATCAATAAAAGTATAACAACGTCTCACGGGACGCACGCTATGTTAAGAATAAAAGAAAGTCGAAAGGGTGAACCGATCGATATATCGTACATATCGCGTAATAAAACGACACGCCACGGTTGCTTATTACATTTCCTCGTTTATTTCTCTCCAAACGTTTCGCACCTTGTTAGTGGCATCTGCTGTTTGTTTCTTTTACGAGCAACTTCGCGGAGAATCGAGGCATCGCTATTATGTCGTCAGCCTGCTTGTCCATCGAACGACAGCACCTAGGGAAACGCAACAGCTGCGCGTCTTAGATCGGAAGAGTAATTCCCAACTACAGCTCGTCTCCAACACCCTGTTAACTCAAAAACTTTCGACCGATTCCTCCACCAAGCTACACGCAGTAAGATAGTATCGCTTTAATCCTTTGAAATTAACGACGGATTCAGAACAAATAATTTAAAAAAAAACATCCTCTTTATATCGAGGTAGCCTACATTTCTATCAAATACAAGAATTATATGAAAAATTCATATGTTCGTGTTTCAATCTTTAATACAGAATAAACGTTAATAATTGTATTATATACGACGATTCAATGTTGAAAGATTAATCGTTTTCGTTTGCTGTGGATACTGTACCAATAATATATTATTATACGTTTGATACTCGTATGATATTGGCATTTGTATACGTAGATATAATGTCAGAACGATAGTAAGAATTGTTGGATTATAATTTAACAATGTTGAGAATTGTGGATCGTAATCGCCGAAATAAATATGTAGGAATACTTTTATTACATGTAGAAATGATAATAAAATAGTTTTGTATTTATTTAACATGTGATTTACAAGATGTTCATAGATACCCATTTCACGTGTTTCGACATTCTTCTAGTCTCACTTTTACCATGCGTGCGGAACAGTCACATTCTTTTGTTCTGCGAGACGCTGCGCACGCACATACTCACATACATACTCAACATATTCACACACGTATATGTGTATCACTACTGCGCGGCTGATCCGGTGTAGCACATAAAATCACATACATCTCGGTAAACAAATTGTACGACAATTTAAACAATTTTCGATCTTATTAGTTTTCAGAGATACTGTACACCTGTTGTAGCTGTACGCTTGCTGTAGATACTGTACCAACAATATATTATTATACGTTTGATACTCGTATGATATTGGCATTTGTATACGTAAATGTCAGAACGATAGTAAGAATTGTTGGATTATAATTTAACAATGTTGAGAATTGTGGATCGTAATCGCCGAAATAAATATGTAGGAATACTTTCATTACATATAGGGATGATAATAAAATAGTTTTGTATTTATTTAACATGTGATTTACGAGATGTTCATAGATACCCATTTCACGTGTTTCGACATTCTTCTAGTCTCACTTTTACCATGCGTGCGGAACAGTCACATTCTTTTGTTCTACGAGACGCTGCGCACGCACGTACTCACACACGCATATGTCTATCACTACTGCGCGGCTGATCCGATGTGGTACACAAAATCACATACATCTCAGTAAACAAATTGTACGACAATTTAAAAAATTGTCGATCTTATTAGTTTTCAGAGATACTGTACACTTGTTGTAGCTGTACGCTTCCTGCACCAATGATATATTATTATACGTTCGATTCTCGTACGATATTGCCATTTGTATACGTAAATATAATGTCAGAACGATAGTAAGAATTGGTGGATAGTAATTTAAAAAGCTGTAGGACAATTTAAAAAATTGTCAATCTTATTAGTTTTTTGATCGGTGGTATAGATGGATGATAAAATAAAATTAAACGAAACATCCTAAAATTGAGTGATCTAATGCTAAATTGCTACCATTGCCAAATATGTAATAGCACAATCAAGGGGTGCAACATCAAATTCTAACTATAAATATTTCTCATTCGTCTAATCTAATATCTTTCTTAAAATACCTGTTGTTCCTTACGCTATCCCGTATATAATATCCCATTTTTGTGTATGAAATATTTCACAGGTAAAGACACTTTTCCCGCCGGCAAGCTAAAAGAATCACGCGACTCTCCGATTTAACGTTAACCAATCGTAAATTTTGGCTAGAGCCGCGTCGCGCGTCGTTACACCGCGTAAATAAAATCGTCGGTTTCGGATTAGGATCATTAGACTGTCATCGATTATCGCTTTCGTTTCGGTTTAGAAGTATTAAAAACTCGAGATAAAGATCATCTGGCTCGTAAAACGCGATTTTATGCTCATCCTGCCCGTTCTCTTTTAGTTTTGTTTTGGCTGTGCGGAGCAAGTGAAAAAAGAAAGAAAAACGAAGAATGAGGATAAATTTAAAAGTTGCAAAGACTCGAGGATATCGGTTTCGATTATACGCACGTCTAAAATAGATAACGAGATTCGGGTCAGCGTGGACTTAAAAGTTCTTAGATGTCACGGTTCTTAGGGTGACATGTGTTACTTTCTTTATGTTTCGAAGCGTTTCCCTCTTCCAACAACTCAAAGAGGTAATTCATTTCATTTTTAGGAAATAGGAAAGAACGCTCTTTATATCATAAACTTCATGTTTACATGTATTTTTCCTCGACTCTGTTTTATCATCGTTTTAATTGTTAAATTATTTCTGTTGTTCGTGTTATGTCTCTAAACGTGTTATGCGTTTTTATAGATCCTTCGTAATTCGACGTTTTTATGTCATTATACGTTTCGTTTCCTGTAACATATGTAAGATACAATAATCTGTGTAACGTAAACGTTATATAGAATGGAACACAATGGAATATAAAGAAGGTTTGCATTATACAGAATTCATTGAACAAAACCTATAAATTAGAGTCTCGTATGGACTATATTTACATAATATATCCTGTGTTATGCGTATTCCTGTTGTACAAATTTACACAATACTACATCGTTATACGAATATCAACCGGTCCATTAATAACCAACTATCCTATTTTCCAAATGAAAATAAGAAACTCCGATCTATTTTTCATCCCATAAAAGCAAGCGAGATTCTGGTTAAACAGAGTCAACGAGACAACAATTAAATTTTGCTTAATAACTGTGGAACGAGTACGAAAACCGTTAGAACTGTCAGCGAATATCGTAAACCAGGCGAAGTTAAAGCGCAACGAAACTGTTCGCACGCTGCGAACAATTTTCAGCGTGTTCCCTTCAGCCGTTTCAGCCAGACCTGTGCCCTATTCCTTCCTACCCGAAACTTTCGTGAAAACCGTAGTATAGAGAAACGTTTCGTTATTGTAAGCAGAGAAACGGCCGTTTCCCTTTCAGAGGCTGTTAAATCGCAGCCAAGAAAACGTAGCATGCAAATTAATAAAATAGCCGTGACGTAACCGCTGCTGGTTACCAATTGAATGGATTTATTAGAAGAAGAAAGAGAACTGAATCGGAAAACGAAGAAGAAGAAAATAAGGAAAGTGAAAGAAAGGAATGTCGAGTTCGTTAATGGTATTAATAACATCGGACAAATATGGAAACAACAAGGCGAGGCGATACTCGTTACGAAACGAGCTGTGTTCAGCCTTGGCTATAACTATACTGTGCCATATTGTCTTCGGGGGACCGGCATTTTCTACTTGACCTGCCGGATATATGGGGCACGGCTGCTGGAAAGTACCATCGATATCTCGACATTGCCTCCTGTCATTCGTCTTCTCTTCCCCTTGAATTTTTCGTTGTCGCACATTTCCTTCGACTTTATTTCTTCTACTAAACGATTAACCATAGATTTATGAATTTACGGTTTACATATGCCTGGTTACATATGGTATTTTACTTCGATTTAATTACAGGTGGCTTCGGTTGAAAACGTCTATCTTGGGTTCTTTTGTACAATTATATTATTATATTATTTTGCGTTGAATAAATAATCAACTGCTTCGTAACGTGCAAAATTTTCTTCTTTTCTTATTAAATTTCTTGCTCTCACGTGGGAGAATTTTTAACGTTTTATTTATAGCAATTATTTCAGGCAAAATTTAGAAATAGTTACTATTTTAAATTGATTAATTAAAGAGTCTTTTCATTCTAGAAATACAACTTTTTTGGGGCTGTGGGAAGATTTCTTTCTTATTAATTATTAGTCGTAATAGAGACACTTCTTCTCTGACGTTTTATAGAAAATGTAATAAAATAGTGGTAGAATATAATAAAATATGTAAATAAAATTATAATCAAATTCTATAAGAAAGAAGGTATAACGCGGTAAAATTGGGAACAAATTTTCTAAGAAAATATAACACGCCGAAGATGAAATAAAATTTTAAGCAACGCAAATACATCTGTGATTTAATTAGATGATAAGTTGTTGAGACACAACATTATAATTATGCAATAGTACAGTAAAAAGGTTAATTGTTCTTTTAATTAGTACTTAATCATACGCCGGGTTTAATTAGAAATGCTTTGATTTTATACAACTTTGAACTTGTTAATCACTTGCTAAAGTTGGTAAAAGGGACAACTAACGAAGGATAATTTCTCTAGAAATTTCTCAGAGACAAAGCAGATTTCGTTTACGAGAGGAAAGTCAAGCTCGAAGAATTTCCGAACTTTTGTATACATTCAATTTATTTATACTCTTATTCAATAATTGAAAACCTGTAAAGACTTCAACGAAAATAATGACTTTCTTTATTAAATAAATAGTTTGTTCATAATATAGTTATTTTATGGTATTGAAGCTGTAATTAATTATATTTACAATTCAACGTTATCACTATGATATTATCACTTTTCAGAAAAATGTATGAAAAACGTTGTTTATCCTAAAAAGTAAAGAGCGTCCCAAATTTTTCGCCGTAAATTTATGTATACGTGTCCATAATAATTTACTGAAATATTATAAATGTCTCTTATTACGATGCATGCCATCAAACCATTTCCAGAGGAGTATTAATACCATTGTGACGATCCTCCTACGCTAGCCATTGGAGAGATTCAAATTAAAAACATAATTCTTGACAATCCTGGCTTAACTATCCTTTTCTATAAACAGGTGTATTGTCTATCTTGGGTTCTTTTGTACAATTATATTATTACACTATATTGCGTTGAATAAATAATCAACTGCTGCGTAACATGCAAAATTTCCTTCTTTTCTTATTACATTTCTTGCTCTCACGTGGCAGAATTTTGTTAGCACTGGCAAAGGTTGGAAATAGAAATCTGCGCAATAATTGTAATTAATTTAACTTGATTAATTAAACAATTAAGCAAATCTGCGGTTACAAAGAGTTAAAGAAAAAGTTCCAATAGAATCGTTCAAATTTTCCCATTTTAGTGAATTAATAACTACAGATTCCTAATCTTCTAAAGCAGACTTTAAACCTATAAATACAGAAAACTCCAACTTGATTATCATGGAGCGAAGAAAGTAAGAAAGAATTGTACGGATTAGAGGTCTCCAAGTTATTTTCCGCGGTCGAGGGATCCTCAGGAAGGTATTCTGCGAAAGTCTTTCTAATTTTTCACGTTACCCTATTTCCAGACGTCGAGGTATCAGCAGGGTTTAGCTACCCTACAGGAATTTCAATCTTTCCTGGTCTTCGAGAAAGAGCCTGTTCCCCAAAAAACTTTGGAGAAAATTTACGATCTACGATGGAGGAAGGGGTTGATTTTGTTCTGGAGTCATGAAGCGAACGCTGGCGCTTCTGCAACCTATTGTGGTCACACGTGGTTCCTTCAAAGTGTCCTGAACACGTAGAAACTGAATAACTGTGTCGCTCCAGTGTGTTTCATAGAATAACAGTGGTCGAAATCGAAAGATGTTCGAAATAATAAATTGAGGATTTTTTCATAGGAATTTTGTAGATGCACAATATACGATATAAATGTACAGATACGATACACAGATCTTCGTATAACATTCTTTATTAATCTATAAAGAACGAGATTTTCTATTGAATTTTTTGTAAAATATAACTGTCAGTTCTTATCGAGTCTTAAGTATACCATGAATCATAAATTTTAAAAATAGTTATAACGGAGAAAAAGATATAATGCAATAAAAATAAATAATACAAATAAACAAAACACATAAAGATCCGTTTCCAACGGAACAAAAGTATTAGTACGTTTACGATTTTACGGTAGAAATTTGTTCTAACTTTTGATATATTTTAATATGCATTTCTGCTTTTTATAATAGCTTTCAGACGATTAAGAATTCTACTAATTTTTTCTGATTTTTGCACTTATTTTGTGCTCAAGGAACACTTTCTTCAGATCCTACTGAGACGTAATATGATCTGCTTTAAATCCATCCTCATAATTCAAACGAAAAGTAGGATTTAGGTCTGGGAGTTGTGGGGTAGTAGCTAACGTATGCAGTGTATTAAAAATGATTCATTATCTAACAATATAGGCTCATATTTTGGGATCATTATCCTGTTAAAAGATAATAACTTTGTTCTAAATTTTATTTTTTCCTCTTCTTTTCCTTGGGATATTTAAATAATTCCATTTGCGCATTTCAATAACAAAGACAAGCCTTCCAAACTCCAAAAAATCTCATACACCCCCACATCATTAATCCACCACCCCCTTGTTTAACGATTTGAACAATGTCCTTTTCAATTTATTCAGTTCAGTTGTATTGGGTTGGCAACTAAGTAATTTTGTCAATACCACCTAACGACAAAACCTGCAATCACTTAGTTGCCAACCCAATATTTTCATGCACTTAATTAATAACGAATACCAATTTTTTTTTTTATTATTAATTTTGCTAATGCGTGATTTTCGACTTGCAATTCCTGTTTCACATACAACAGTTTTGTATGTTCTTCGAACTGTTATAAAGTGTATTTCCATGTTAGGTTCGTTTTTTTACTATTCAAGCTATTTTTGAGAATATAGTCTTAGGTACTTTTTTTATTATATTAACTATTTTTCCTTTTTCTCAGTCTGTAAGCTTCTGAGGACGTTCGCTTCGTGCATTTGTTACTTTTTCTCAGCAAAGCATTGCATTTGTTATATCCCCTATATCGTTCAATCACATCTCTTTCAATAAAACGACTTCTAGTAATAACTTTTCCTATTTCCGAATAGGATTTTCCTTGCTTATAGAAATCCAATACAATCTTTCGGCAATTGTTCTTTCGTCTATTTCTATTTTTCTATTATTATTCTTATTTGTTTTGTTCCATTATTCAGGTTTTTCCTTTTTTCTACGAGATACTGTTAGCAATTTTGAAGAAACGATGATCAGTTTGGATGCGGGAATTTTCCGCGACTTAACAGGCCAACATTGGAAGTGTTTAGGTAGAATACAAGCAATAACAAATTTTTCATGCGAGCCAATACCTTTGTTCCGCTGAAAACGGACCTCTATGGATATTCTTTTTTCCTTTATCGTAACTTATATTTACTTTATAGTTCTTAAACCTTACAATGGACAGTTGCATTTCACAAAAAATTAAATACAGTATCACATTTTTTACGGATTTACAAAGAATTTTATTAGTATTTATTAACTGTATTTATTTATTTGGAAGAATTTGCATGATCTAAAGCTTTCTGAAAAAAGTATTTACAACGAAGGTATCAGAGTAGTCCAAGTGACCAATACATAATTTTTGTTTAATTTTATATGTAGATTTATGTATATATATTTAGATTTATGCGGTTTTGAGGATTTAAATAGCTTTTTGTAAAACATGCGCTGTGTATATTTTGATTTGTCTGGCACAAGTTTTATAGTTTAGTCGTTGGTATCGTTACTTAATCGTAATTTAATTTAGATGAAAATTTTGATGTGAAAATTTGTTCAACATAGAATTTACTTTAGTATCGAAATTTCTTATTTCAACTATGCGATACTAATCTTAAGGAAAATAACAATGAGTCAAAATTCTTGATACTTCGAGGAGAAAACGAATTAAACGGACGGTCCATTCTATTCTGAATGAAAATTTTCCTCTTTACAGAGGACCACGGATACCCTACAAGAACATGTTAAAAATATATCATCGATCCCTCTTGAGCTACCATAAAGACTTATCATCCGAACTTACGTTGAACACATGACGCAAGAAGATACCAAAGCCAAACTAACTACATGACTAATGTATTTTCAAAGAAAACATTTTTACGGAAAAGTGGCAGCGACGCCGCTTCTATCAAACACTTCTCTCAGATTCTTGCATATTAACCCTCGAATATTATATTTGGATACTGCAATTAATTTTGTTTGACCATTTATACCTCGTGCAAACCTTCTAAATAGAAATAACGAAGTTATTGAACACTATAAAAGAAAACTATCATAGTAAAAGATATGATTACCGATAAGTAGCACGTGTTTCGAAATCAGACGAAAATGAAAAATAAGAAAATTGTGCGGGGCAGCTGCAGTTTTCAGAGAATCGTGTTCGCAAACGTGTGAAATCAAAATGAAAACAGGTGAAAAATATAAAATAACACAAGCTTACAATTTTCATTGCATTTACAAAATCTTGTCGCCTTCGTTTTTCCTTTCTAACATTACCTCCGAACTTAGTTTTCAATTCAATCGATGCCTTGAGTCTCGTTTTCATGTGGTACTACTTTGTGGGGAAAAGATGGCGGTGATCGCTATAATATTTCAAGCGATCCCGCGAGCTTTAGAAAAACGCCACTGCACCTTGTCGCGATAGATTTGCGAAGTAAAACTCCGTGGAAGTTGGCGACGGTTCGATTCGAAGCGAAAAATCCAACCTTGTACGTCACCCACGCGAAAATGTATATACACTTTTAAAAGATAGAGAGAAAAAGGTAGCAACACCCTAACCTAAAGTTAGACCATTTCTTAAATTCTTTCACCCTATCGTATACCATATTTGACTTAAGGATACAGAGAAATTTTCATCACAGTGTACGTGAGAAATAAAAAATTTGACCCCTCGAATTAGTTTTTGAGTTAGGTCCGCATCGAGTTTGGGTTCACTTTATATTTGGATTAGGTTAGGTTAGAATTTGGGTTAGTAGACGTAACGGACGACGTCAGTCGACCAATTCATTCTTCTCACGTTCTTACGGAGATAAAGTTCACCCCCCGTATGTTCACCCTTATTTGTTAATGTCGAATGATACGGTTTATCTGGGAACAATCAATCGTCAGGTAGATGATGATACACCGCGTGTGTCAAAAATATACCCATCCACTTATATTTGGATATTTTGTCAGTTTAGGAAAAATTATGTCAACGTTCTATTCCAGAGCAATATATAGTACAGTTGAAGCAAATAAAAAATCGATTTAACGCGTACAGTAGAATTGGTTGGAAAGGAACAGAAAGTTAAGTACTAAATTTCTTGCATCGATATATTAATATATTCCATATAATTCTTCATATAATATTCCATTTATATCAACTTTTATCGTTCTTATTATTTTGTCAATGCAGCAGTTGCTCGTTCTTTTATTCCACGTGCTTGGCATCGATCGTTACGTTTATTGGTTAAAATAAAGTCTTTTAGAAAAGAAAATGCTTTGTGGAGAGGAGCTTTCTATTAAAGAAAATGCAATGACCGATGCTTTTCGCATCGAATGCAAGGAATACGGTTATATTGCTATGTTATTGTTATAGCTTTTATAGTTATTGTTACACTCTGAACCGTTCAAAGATCGCAATTGTATAGATTGTGTGGCAAGGAAACGTAATCTTGGAGAAAGAAGAGGCCACGTCGAGCGCGAAAATTATGAGACGAACGTAAAATACTAAGAAAACATGTAATTCATTGACTTCGTCAAAATCATTGACCGATATTCAAAATTAATGTGAAAAATGAAATCAGCATCGAAATTAAAAATTCCTGATAAAGAGACAAGATTTTCATTCGCGCAAGCTGAAAAACGGTTAATTACAATCTATTTTCTTCCGAACTATGTTTTAATAATAACTTTGTTTGTAGCTAATTTTCGGTAATGAAAGAAAGTTTAACTTAGTCAATCCGGCCGGCTACAATTATTACGATCGACGTAGGAAGGAAACAGAATATTTTTCGAAACGCAATTTTAAAGGCGTCCTGGTTTGCGCGAGGTTTTCCGTTTCTGGCGTTGCTTTAATCTCAAACAGGACGAATAATATCGATTGCACGGATATGCTGGAAAATTATTAAAAACTCCTTCGCATAGATAATAATGATAAAAACTCAATATTTGTGCGAGATTATGCACCCGTCGGCCCGCACTTTACACCGGTTTTCGGAAAATATTCCTCTTTTGGAATTGCCTGCAGTGGAAAATATGTGGGGTACGCTAGTTTGCTGGATTCATTCGAAAATTCGAAAGTATGACAAGATCGTGGAATTAAATGATGCGATTATTGAAGCGTGGAACACCATAGACGATAAAATAATAAAAAAAAAATTTCATTTCCATTATAGAAGATCGGATTTTCGATTTAATTCGCAGAGGGTGAAACGTAACAAATAATTAAAAATTTGCATTTGTACCTAACAATTGAAACAAGGAAACTTTTCTGCCTCTTGGATTATTTATGTTATATTTTTGTTAATTATATTTTTAATTTACCATCTTGATATCGATAAATTTTTTATCATTTTGTAAATATTTCTTTTTATCGCTGTATTTGACGTAGGAAGAAAATACGAGCGTGATCTTTTCCAGCGCGGCAGGTTATTGCAATTTTACGCAGTTGCTGTATTTATGATACTCGCTATGCTTTGATCCGTGATATCGAGTTCATCCTAATTAATCATGTCAGTGTCGTGAATTAACGCGCCATCTAACTTCTTATATCGAGAAAATGTCACTTTTTTCAGAAGTCAAATGTGAAGGATAAATTTCGAAATGAATAAACGACGTTCAAGTTTAAGTTTCAATTTATCGATTGTTATTAACAAACGGAATGAGAATGGCGATCCAGTTAATTTGAGGTTGCGAAGCAGCAATATTTCAAGATTTCAATCGTTCGACCGCATCGCATTTTCGTTGTAATTTAAATAATTTAAGGAACGAATTTGATAGGGGACGTGATACAGAACGATCGGCCGTGTGAAATAACGACACGTGTGCATTTTCCACGGAGCTGATAGCGAGACCTCGTTGCAAATCCAGACCATTTTAAAGTCAAAGAGAAACAACTGGCCAGGAGGAAGGTGGATAAGAGAACGTTGTTTGTCCAGCGATATAATACCACGTGTGTCCATTAAACTATCTGTTCGCGCAAATTCATATTCGAGCTTTAACGACCTCCTGTAACGACGTTTATCGAGTTATTCGTTCCTAAACGTCGACTCCGTGTTTTCCAGTCATATCCGACGTTCTTCGTTTTACGATGTCGCATCCTACGATCACGAGAGATTCATAGCGAATTTATCGTTGAAATCATAAGAGAAATATATAAAATACCCAAAATATGGTATTCCATATGATGTCGAGTAAAACAATTCTCTACTTATACTACACTTTCTTTATTGTATTCGTAGAAACACGACTCTACGCTTTTCTGGTAATTACAGCGAATGTTCATTAAACTATGAAAGTTCTCATATACATTGCAGAAGGTTCTTTACGCTGCGTGAATCAGTTAGACGCGTATTGAAAAGAAATCACACGAATATTCTGTATTTACTTGCGACTCGTGTAAGACTAAATATAAAACTAGAACAGAAAAATAGGATTAAAAGGAAGGCTTGTCTGACGACGTTTCAAAGAACAGCAAGGTAGCCCGCGATTCCTGGAACTCGTTAATTCGGTGATATTCCACGAGGCTGCTGTTTAAAGCGCAGCCTAAAAAAAAAAAAAGCAAGATAAAGAAAAGAAAGGAAGAAGAGGTGCGGGCCTACTCATTTTCCGTGAGGGAATGCACGCTTACTCATTTTTACCGAACGAATCGTTGAGGCTGGTAAACAGAGGAATATTTACGGAGGTGCGTACTGCCGTATAATTCGCGAATTGGCAGCAGGCCGATGCCTTCCAGAATACAATTTTTTACCGTGATATTCATCCGGTTTTATTAAAAGTACAATTTTATTATAGCTTTTCAGAGTGATTTCTAAATAATCTCCGTTTCCATCAGAATCGTATCGCTATCTCGATAAAAGACAATTTTTCGTTAGAACCGTCTGCGTGATTTTACTAACGAAAAGATAAAAAAATCTTCTAACTTGATAGTTATAATAATATGCATATAATGACGATCTCTCGTCGTCGCATATAACAACTTTCGAAATAAATTACAAGTTGCTTGTCGTGGATGAAATGCTGAGCTAATTTATTCTAAGAGTGGCTCTCATGCCGCTCGAAACCTGCCAAGATATCGAACTTGCACGACCAATGAGTTCCGGGTTTGTTACGCGTATTTACCATGCTTGTCGTTGCCGCTTGCCGTTGAATATATTTAAGAAAATCAGAGTCGTTGTATGCAACGAACATTCCATCGACATTGCCTCGCACACTGGGAAAAATCATCTTTCGCAATTGAACTTTAATTGTTGTAAAATCCTAGCAATTGGTAAATAACTTTAAGGCAATAGGACGTGATTTCCCTATTATTTTTAAATTGTCTGATTTTCTATAGCCGTTTCTACCATATCTTATTTTAGTTTCTATTATAATCAGGAGAATAAATTAAATAAATTAGTTAGCAATAAACAGTTGCCAGCATTTTTACTGTGTTTTATTTTCATTTTGTTTATAGTCGGGAGAATTTCTAATAATTCGATAAATTAATCAGCGGTAAACAACGAACAACGTCGGTGAATGAACGAATGGTTAGAGAACTAATTTAGTGGAAAGCGTCGCTTGCGTCAGTTTCGTTAAATTCGCTCGGTTATCTCGTCGACCATGGGGTTGTACTAACATAGTCGACGAATCAGAGACCCGATAGAGCCCGCTTTTTCATTATCTATTTAGGTTAGACCACTTTGTAATCAGGAATCCTTGGAAACCCGCCTTAACTTGCATCGGAAACGTTTCACCTGACGTTTTACAAATCAGAAGATTGTTAGCCAATGCTACTACGATATATTGGGTTGGCAACTAAGTGATTGCGGATTTTGACATTACCATCTAATAACAAAATCCGCACTCACTTAGTTGCCAACCCAATAATATACTACAATCGCAATTTCGTCTCATCGATCTTTTCCCAGAAAGTTCCGCAATGAATAGAAAGTTATTTTTATCGCGAGCTGAGAAAGCTAAACCTTCATTTATCCATAGTAGAGGAAATCTGATTTTTGATAGTTCTTCTGACAATTTTTTATTGTTTCGTAAAAACCGCCCTGAAATCTCATTTTTGGGGTTAAATCTTTAGAAATATCATTTTTTCCTTTTTTCTTTTCAGTGAAATTTATGCAATTAAATATCAAAGCTCCGAACTTACTTCTTATACGCTTGTAATTACAGTATCTTGATCGTTTACGTAAACGATGAAATTTATGCAAATATCGCGTTGGCAACTAAGCGATTGCGGATTTTGTCAATACCGCCTAATGACACAATGCGCAATCACTTAGTTGCCAACCCAATATAGCATTGTAGTTGCCTAGATAAAAGATTCGCAAGATGATATTTCAAGAATGTAATGGCTAGTCCACTCGTCGTTAGAGATCGTAAAGTGTCTTCGATTATCGAAGAACAAATGGTTCGTGTCCAATGCTTTCAACGAAATTACGTTTCGAGATTAGCGAACGCAGACGCTAATTGAGAGCAAAGCAAGCTCGGTACATATACACGTACATATAGGATGGTGTATAGTTCGCGATACAAATAGGTTACGCAAGATTCTATAACTTAAAGACAGTTGAAATTATGCTGGTCGTCTGGAAAGTTCCGGTCGTACAGTTATTCGTTCTTTTTACTTTTTATCGTTTCTTCCAATGAAACGTAATCCTCGTTTCTTTTTACAACTTGCCTCTATCTTTCTAGTGACTTTATTGTATTATTCGTTATATCATTTCTGTAATTTTCTGTTTTCGTATAGATAAATTTCACTTAATTGTGTCGTACAGTTTCCACTTTTTATCTTTTCTTCCGATGAAACGATTTCATTTCTTTTTACGACTTCCTTCAATTTATTTATTTTTTTTTTTTTTTCTTTTAGAAGCTCCTTTCCTTTTTATTTTTGGATGAAACGTTACAAAAATTTCTGTTTTCCTAAATGTAGCTTCTAATGTTTGAAGTAAATATAGTTTAGATTTGACTTTTATTTGCTTTTCGTCTTTTGTTAATTTTTATTTTTTAATAATTTTCATTTTATTTTCTGTTTTATCTATTTTTCGGCTTCACAGCCCGGAAAAAGCACTTGGCTTACACGTTTCTTACTCTCACTCAGCCCATACTTTATTTAGATTCACAGACCCATACTCATCCTCACTCTCATCCCAAACGCACACGTTTCATCTTCTATCTAACGCGTAAACATACAGAATACGACCGTGTAACATGTAAAAGCGAGCACGACGTGATTCTTTGTGGAAAACCAAGAAAAAGATATGTAATAAATCTCTTTCATTCTCGACTTTAGAATTAAGAATAAAGAAAGAAAGAATTTAGTATTAAGAAATAAAATAGAATTTTTCAGAAGATGCTTTGTTTCGCAGAAAAATAAATTTGGAAATTTGTCATACGCGCGCATTGTTGGGTTGACAAATTGGTGATCGCGGATTTTCCCAATATGACAAAATGACCGGTCATTAGGACCAGATCGATTCTTAAGTAAACATCTTCAAACTCTATTTCCTTCAAAATGAAACTTCAAACGGACAAATTTCATTCTACATTTGCGATTTATTTTCTCACGTAGAAGAATCTCCTGTCGATTATTTGCTCCTGGTCAGTCCAGAATTAGCCACGTTCGAGTATATTTGACAAATTTCCAACTCGATTTTGTCGAAAACTAAGCTTAGAATAAAAAAATTGTATTCTCTATTTTTCTTCTATTTTTCTACGAAGAATTACGTGGCGTCCGCTTTTACGCTTTATTCGGTCGAATTCTCTGTATATCTTTGTTTTTTTTTAACCTGTACATAACCTATACATAACCTATACATAACCTATACACTGTCCTATACATAACCTGTACACTATATCACAGATCTATCTTTGATTTACTTGTTAGTTCGCTATCTATATTTTCACGCTTTTTCTAAAACACTTAACCAGCTTTTACTATATCTGTTAATAAATGATATTGCTAGGAAATTAATTACTATTAATAATTCCGCTGTTAAAAACGCTGGAACCTAATCTAGGCGGTTGCCTCTGGTCACTTGCTTCGCCTTTCTTCTCCAGATATTCTTTCTGACTTTCCCACTCTTCTTACATATCCCTTTCCTAATTCATTAATTCCTTTCGCCATTTCCTTCATTCCTGTCTTGCTATAAACCGCTAAAATATTTCATTCATCCTCACCTATCCTCAATTTTTCCTTCCACTGAGAATTATAGATCCAAGATCTTTATCCTTGTACAAGACTTGCGCAATGTTGCAGAAAACCAATTTTGTCAGCACCTTTACTTTTATTTACCTTTTCTTGTATCTTTTATTAACACGAACTTTCCTTTTTCAATTTCCTCTGGTTCTTTTGTAGTAACTTCAGTGTATCGTTTATTATATTACTTAGGTTGAGCTACTTGTTTTTCTATAAATAAATCACAGTTAATTGCAGCAACGTTTTACAGATTTAGGTCAATTTTTAGGAACAAGCTGGCAGTTAATTGTCCGACCTGCTAGTCCACTTTGGTTTCGCGGTTTGTACGATAAAAGTCGTTTGTCATTGGTTTCAAAACGTGATTAGTATTGTTAGTATGCGCGTGCCTTCTGTTTCTAGAAAATTGAATTTTAATACAATTAAAGTTTAATTTTCTAAAGGCTCCATTCTGTGTTTTAATCACTTTGACTGCCATAGTACGTATAGATAGAAACTATTCGGTTCATTTGCTGCTATCAGAACAGAATTCAAATTTAATATTCTGAATAATTCGCGGTACCTTTTGTTCGCAAACAGATTATAAAGTTCATCGGACTAATTTCATATCTTGCTACTAATATTTCTGTCTGTTTCAAAGATTCCAAAAAATTGTACGAATATAAAAATGTAATGTTCTAGAGCATTCATTATCGCGCTTAATTATTTCAAATTCCATTAGTAAAATATTCCATTGTTGGTGTGGCTTCTAGAGAATTGTGTAATTTTTTATAATTTGTACTCGTTTTTCTATTTCGTGACTCGTAATAAGCAAATGATAGACATGTATGATTTCTAAGAAATCTTACAGTTTATTATGTTTTCCAAAGACACGCCAAAGTATTTTACTAAAATTCAAATGAATTTTCTACATACGTATGTCTAAAGAATGTTCATCATCTCTTCTTAATTAAATTATATAATATTTTAATTATATAATTATATAATGTTTTACCCCTTCCGGAGGTGCTGCAAATTTTACTAAATAAATTTTTAATGAAATTCTACTAAATAAATTTTTCATAGACTTTAATTAATAAATTTGATGTAAATACTGCTACATATATTTCATACAAATTTTACTACATAAATTTCAGGTAAACTTTATGATAAATGATATCTTCTCCGAAATGATAGCTTCTCCGAATATAACTTCCAATTTTACTAAATAAATTCCAAACAAATTTTACTATTCGCCTCTACTCTTAAAGCATCTTAACTTCATCTCTGCTACCAACATGGCTTCCATAAAATCGTGTTGACCCATCTTTGTCGAAAACATCGATTACACATAAAGTAACCTAAAATAGCTTGCACAAAAATAACCCGAGGCATTGCAGCAAACTAGAAGCAGAAAATACGTAACCGCATATAAAGATAACCAGTTCGATGTTCGATTTTAAGTTGAAAATTCCAGAGTGCCATTGCCTCTACCTTGAGTTGAGTTATTCTGGCCATGTACCCTGGCAGAAACTGTGGTACCAAAATGCCGACGCTCTGTAGTAGATGCTATTGGGTTGGCAACTTAGTGATTGCGGATTTTGTCATTAGGTAGTATTGACAAAATCTGCAATCGCTTAGTTGCCAACCCAATATATACCTTACACACTCCTCCTACGACGTTTCAACTTAAATATTTCATAACGTGCGGCAGATTATCGTTTCTCGAGTTATGATTTAACGAATCGTTCGCAGAATTAGTCGCCCAGTTTTACTCCCTTTGTGACTGATTTCGCAAAATCGCAAGGATTGCAGCGATAAGAAAACAGTTCCAGTTTCGTATAATTTGAATAAATTGAAAGAAAATATTATTTAAAAGTCAAGTGTTCAATTGTCGTGTATCCATGTGTAAAAAAGAACCATAATGTACATTTATATTAGAATGCACATTTCGTGGGGAAATTATTTTTTGTTGATGAAATCATTGCCAGATAAATGATATGTCACGAGCGTTCCATCACTACGGTCAGAATTCATGAAACAATATCTGGCTTTCTAATTTGAAAATTCGATTCGTTCGGACGCGAGGATCGAAGTTTAAAAATTCACGGAAAATTCGACGATTCAAAATAATAAAATCAAAGATAATTTTAATACGGATAATCGAACGAAACATTTAATAAAAATTCAACAGCGATGAAACAATATTACGCAGTTTATATAATAATCTCTATTTTAATTGAGATTGTTCATTATCTTTAAAAAAAGAAATTGTTGCTGATTTCTGCCGAATGATAAATTGCAATAGAGCGCGAGAGGAAAATAAGAACAGACGAGACTGAAAAGATGTAGACATTCTCGCGGAGACGCGTTTATAGAGGAATTTCTATTTGAATGTAAAACGCTACAAGGGTAAGCCTGTTTCGCGTAAAGGCTAGCTCCGAAGGAAATTGTTTCCCCAGTATCAGACAGCAGGTATAATTTGTTAGCCTTGTTTCGTTACTTCTTCGTTGCGCATGGGGATATTTACGAGGGATCAGTTTGAAACAGTCCTGCTGGAAACACTTTTGTCTTCATCGATCATCGAGAAGGATCGACCTCGCGATGGAACCACCTGTTTCACTTCGAATTACTTTAGGTCGAGAATCCATTAAATTGCTACCATCGAGGATTTTCCTACGATAATTTCAGAGGTTGTGTTTTAACGCTCTTTAAGCAAAAACGCTCTTTAAATGGATAATTGACGACACGATATTCATCGATATACCACACGATATTTCGATGACGAATTTCGAAATTTTGAATGTTTAATTTTTGGATATTTGAGTTTCGAATATATTTCAATATTCGATATATAATGTTACAATTCGATGACGGAATGTTTAAATTTTGAACGCCTCGATTTCGTTTAATTTTGAGTTTTTGAATCTTCCGGACGCTTCGATTTTGAACGCTTGAATTTCGAATCATTGAATCTCGAACGCTGCAATTTCCGACATTCCGATTCCGAATCTTTCGATTTATAATATTTTAATTCTGAATATTTACATTTTCTAACAGAACTATTCAACCCAAATGATAATCAAAATTTCATTGAAAAACGTCCATCGAATCATTCGCTTCCAATATGACATAGATAACATTTTGAAATCCTCCAGTATCTCGATATTAAACTATGTTTTAACGAACAAAATTTAATTCCCAGTTTCTGAACCCGCCCAGAAACCAGTTGCACCAACTTTTAACGAGATCAATTTATTATGGTAATTATTTATTTACAAACTGGTAAACATTAATAGTTAACGATAATAAGGATAGAGAACAAAAGAGAGCAACGGTGTTCCTTTTGCCAGAACTGAAACGATAAACGTAAACGTAATTCAAAGAGCTTAATCTACTAATGCATAGAGAAGGGCAGAAACAGGCAAATCCTTTGTTTTCTGCCAGAATGTAATAGAACGAGACTCTTCTGTTGGATTTTCTACAATTTTGATGCATACTGAGATTAAAAATTGCGGACATAAAGGGAAAATATGAACTTATTCAATTACGTTAAACACTTGTTTATTGTGGTATGTATTTTTTCAAATGATATATTTATATATTATATTATTATGTTTCGCTATATATTACCATATTGCAATGAAATTCCTTAAATTCCTAAAATTTGAACGAAAGACAGGCTTTTAAACTCTTAGGTACGACGTGCCACTATAGTGGCTTTCGCGGATGTCATCTTATATTACGACGTGCCACTATAGTGGCTTTCGCGGATGTCATCTTGTATTACGACGCGCCACTATAATGGCTCACTTTACTGACTCATTCGCTCAACGTTTGAACTAAATGATCATTTGTCTTGCTTCACGTTTGTCTTGCCTCGCAACGTTTTATAACAGCGTTAAGAATATATATAGTCTTTGTTTTTGATACGCCAGTGTCAAGTATCAATTGTTGCTTTTTATTAAAATAAATATACCATTTACCATTAGATGCTCTTTTTAACATGCCGATTCGTATCCTTACAATTTTGTAGAATTTTCAACCTCAAAATGTCGCTTCAAAATAGAAAACTAAGAGCAATTTGACAGACACTATCGCGTTATGAATGTGAAAATTGTAACGTGGGTCTATGTGCCGTACCGTGCTTTAACATATGTCACACTCAATTGTATTATTAATTATTAAAGTAAATTATTAAAGTTAAAGTATATGCATCATACCTTTAAAAAGAATTATAATTTAGTTATCAAAAACTTTATTCCAATGTGCTCGCGTAGAAAACAGCATTATGCTACACATTGCAGTGCTGTATCGTTTACGCGTAATTCGCGTCAAACTCTGTCTTACAGAGAAACAACCCCGCGTCAAATTCAGCCGTAAACTAAAAAGTTAAAAACGAAACAAGCAAAGAAAATTAATGGTTTAAAAATTACGCAAATTAAAGAACAAGCTAAGCAATTTTTTAATCTCTTAAGAGAAGGTGCACGTGGAAATAACAAAGCAGGATAAATTTCCTTTGACGATTCGTCAGTCTCAAATCCTTTAGCGTCGTTCTCACGTACTATCAGTTTTCTCTCAAATGTATTATCATTTTCATTAGCAAAAAGGTTTCTTTGAAATGTCACGTCCGCTGGTCCTATTCTTCAATGACAAATCTAATTTCACTTGCAGTGGAAAACGCCGTAGGAACATCCGTTTAAATTCATAATACACGTACTATGTTCGCTTGTGCATATTTCTCTGTTTGTCAGACATTTGTCAGTTTCAATTTCAGATTTGTCATTTCAACAAAGACGAATTTAAGTTTTGTGCTTTTTGGTGAATTGAAATTTTTTTAAATTTAAAGGTATAAGAATTCTCTGTCAGACAATTCTAGAACCACGCTCTCGTTACAAAAGTTTGTCAGTCTTTACTTATCAGTCAGTCCATCCTCTAGTCCCAAAATTTCTTTAAAATTTACTCCTATTATTATCATTACTATTTATTTTTGCTTCCTTTTAATTAAGCAGTTGAAACTTCATCATGTTCATATATAAACAAAGAATCTTTTCAGTAGTATTATTTCTTTCCTACATTGTTATTTTTTATTATCATTATTTTTACAATTTCTACAATTATTATCTCCTACGTTGCTTCGTAACCAAACAAGACTGTTATTGCAAAGTACTCGGTGAAATTTTCTGATCTTCCGTAAAATGATCGTTCGACGTAATGTGAACCTGACGATCTTCGCATGTGCCAAAGATTAACTATGCAACCAATGCCAACTAACGATAACGCGAGTGCAGAGAAGATCGACCGAAAGAATAAATTTTAACGATAAAATCTGCGAACGATGGCTAATTAAATAAGCTTCTCCGAGTCGATCTGCTGTTCTATTTGTTTCGTGAAGGCCTCGAGGACTTGCCCGAGCAAGGCTATGGCAAAATGGACGAAAAGGGCACGCGTTAGCAAACGACACACTCGGCTCGAGCTCGATGCGATGGACAAGGTTGATGGCTGGCTGAAACGAGCGGCTCAACTTCTACCTCCCGCTAGGAATTACCGTTGCTCTTAGAGGCTAAGGCATTTAATGCTACGCCCGGCATAACACCTCCTTGTCCTGCCGCTTTCTATCCAATTCTCTTTAACCTTCGTGGCAGGAAATAGAATGGAAAAGGCGCCGCCGATTCCCACCGTCGGATCCTCTTGGCGATACTCTCGTCTCTTCGACAGAAACACTGAAAAAGTGGCTTGAACTTTCAGAAAATTACTGAGAATTTTGAGAACATTTCAACTAGACCCGACAAGTTCTCATCAGCTGTTTCGTTAGCCTGACGAATACACAGTGTTGGTTATAAATATTGCAACAATACGTTTCTTATTGCACTTGACGCATTTAGTATTTTATTGATTTTAAACAACAGATTTATATACAATTATACAATAATTGGAATCTTAGAAATTAACGCGATAAGGAAGTAGCTCATAGTTTTTGGAACAATTAATCTTTTACATATAAAAGTAAAACATTTCTTAAGACCTGACCTATGAGATCTTCGTTCGTACGAAGTCAAATTTCTTAAAATATAACCAACGAATTTTATGATTATTTTCATAACTTTTCGCTTCAGTCAAACCCGTCTGCCCAAACGATCGAAATATAATTAAACGTATAGAACGAAATATACATCGAATATGAAAATTCTAATTTATTAGTGCTGCTCCCCAAATTATTAGTATTTTATTGTCATGTGTTTCGTGACGAGAATACCCGTCAATCGTAGGGTAGAATTTCCCGGAAAACAAACCTCTTGCTATCAAATACTGGACTCGAACTAGGCGGAACGATAATCAAAAATACGACGATCCGTCTTAAGCCTCGCGTTTCTTATCGGGCGCAGGTTTTACGGGCGAAACGAAACATGTTTGGTTAACGAGGACTGATAAGAACTTCATGGGGGGAAATGTAGGAAAGGAAATTCGTGATTGCATATTAAAATAAAATTGCTTCTGCATTTGCGAGAATTTTTAGGAATATTCACGAGATACTATTTTGCCAATTATGGAATTTCGAAGAAAAAAGAATCTTTAAATTCTTCGACTGTATTTGAAAATTCGTACTTCAAGGTACAAATTCGTCGAAAATAAGGAATCTTTCGATTCTCCTAACTTTCCTTGAAAATCCTTAATTGAAAGTGCAAGCTTATTTCCAATTATTGGAAATGAAACACATCGTACAATATTTATATTCGTTTTATATTTTGTATTTTCTTCTTGCTTCTATAGACGCTTTGAGCTCAGGCTGGAAGTAACTGAAGTTCGTTCGAAATTTTTAAAAATCCATAATTCAACATCGAACGTCCATTCGATTCCAATTTGGCCGTAACCGAAGTGTGTCCTCTGTTTACGCCAGATACTCATAAATAATAAAATAAAAACAAAGTGGAACGCTGACAGACGCAGCGAATCGTTTTATTAACTGTGAAAGAATAAATAACGAAGAGAGTTTCGGTTAATTGTTGATAAATTATTGAAAACAAATAATTCTTCGGTGTGCTGTTCATTGTCAATTCGAAAGCCCGATAATTGCAAATCAATGCTTCCAGTTCATTTCTCGACCATCGCTATTCGTTCGTTGTAATGTAAATGTCGTACGCGTAATTGCATTAATGCACTGTACGACGTTGATCGTTTAAATAATTACAAATGCTCATATTACGCTCGTCACGTCGTTAATCATTCGAAAATGTCACAGTGTAAATTTGTGTATTTTATATACTTTAACATCTCTTTCTTTCTTTTTTTACGTCGAAAATATTTTCTATTATTTTTGGGAAAAATATCTTTTCTTCTTTCTTCTGAAAGCGCACATTTTTTCGCATTAAGTATTCTTTCTACAATATTTTCCAGAGCAACTCCAGAGCAAAAATATCTTCCACCTTTGTCTTCTTTCCCTTTCGTACGAGTATCAGTGTAAGGACAGTCTCATTAACGAGGTAGGAAACAAAGATAAAATGGTCACGCGTAAATCCTCAAACTATTGGGTTGGCAACTAAGTGATTGCGGATATTGTCAATACCACCTAATGAGAAAATCCGCAATCACTTAGTTGCCAACCCAATAGACATTATGCAGGCGCGTTCGCATGTATGATAACGCCTCGCATTTGATATACGACTACAACGACAACGATAAAGACCGTGGTAACCTTTTGAAATACTCACGTTGCTACACGACTCCGTTTATTCTTCGTTTGCGTACAGCGATATTTCGCTCCCCTTTTACAAAGCGTTTACCATGTTAACTACGAAAAGTGGACTATTTTCGATCTACCTGTCGACTTGGAGTTATTCAAAGAAATTCTTCTTCAAAAAATTGTATATTTATATTCGATCATTTTACACGCTTCACAACATACCTAATCCATTGTAAGAACTAATTTTGTAAACATAAGAGTTTGGTTCACAGATTCGATTTAACGAATAAAACCATCATCGCTTAAAATGGTAATTCTACAACTATATTACTGCTACTATTCTACTATAGTATTATATTAAAATAGTAATTCCACTGTATACCACGATTTCTCACGCTCTTGTAAATAATTATAAATCTGACAAAAAATATAAATCTACAACTCGCCATTGACGAAACCTTTAATTTTCTAATAGTCATAAAGAATTATCCATTCTCGTGTCCACGTTTCTATTTTTAATGAAACAATTAAACGCGGTATTTTAATCGATGCGTTCTGTTAATTGCATCGTGCGGAGTCGTGAATCTAAATTATATTCGGTAGAAAAAAATTAGCCAGACGAATGTAAATTAAAGAGTATGTTTAATAATAAAACCAAAATGTAATTTAAAAGGTGGGTGAAATTGAAACAAAGGAAAGCGCTGTTCCGTTTCTTCTCTTTCCACGTGCGCTACGTTGGTAGATTTTCCGAGCATCGGAAGTTGCAGAGCTGGTTCTACCGCTTCGTTTGACCGGAAGTCGTCCAGTCTTGAAGGGGCATTTCCTGTTGCGCGAGGAGAAGTGCTCAGCGCGTTATTATCGTTCTGTGCACGTTCGAAAGTGACTTGCACGAGGGAAAAAAGAAGGAAAAATCTGACGGAATTCGAATATACATCTCTTTCTCGTTATTTTATTTTCCATCGTAGAGAATTTTCACGGCAATTGCAGTGACTTGTTGGAAACTCGTGCAGCAATTCGACGGAATAAGATGAAACCACTTTCATATATCGCATTGAAGATTGTATAGCGTGATCGTAAAGTAAACGAGTAAATATGAACCTGAAGATACGATTATCTGTTTCGATAGTCGTGCGATTCGTTGCTGTTTTTAAAATTTTATACAAAATGTTCCAAAGATTGATAATAGGAAATTGTACAATGTCGAAAGTAACTGTGGATTTGAATATATTTAAAAGAAGGGTAAATTATGATCCGCGTGATTTGTGATCTTTTAAACGTAATACAAGCTGTTTGGAAAATGAATGACTATTTTATCTCTGAATAGCATTAGGGATATTCGTTGTCTTAGTTAAAATAATATCTATTTTCGAATAAATTATTTTATGTTAGTAACTGGATATGTTCCAGAAAGTCAAATTACATAATTCAGTGTTGCAGATGCTCTACAAATATCACTAAAACGCATAAAGAATTAAAAATAACGGTGGCCGGTACAAGGCAAAATAATAATACGGGGACTGAATTCTTCTTGCGACGATTGTGTTTACGAACGCAACGTCGACAAGAACAAATATTTGGAAACCAAAGTGGATCAGTGCTCCAGAATGATTCATAATTTCCTATGGCTTATGCGTTTGCCAAGCTTCCGAAATCTTTGACGGTACTATTATTGGACACATTTTTCTAATTTCGTCTCGTAAACTTCGATCCACCCCTCCAAATCTCTCCAATTTCAGAAACAAATTTATTAGAACCGGAGAAAAGTAAATCCCTCTATTTTCTACTTTTTTTAAATAAAAAAAATTAATATATTCGAGGAAGTGGAATTGCTGAACAGAAATGTTTTATTATTATTTAAAACTAGATTAGTTGTGAAAAAGATTATTCGTCGCAATGATTACAACTAATATTACGATGAAAATGAAATTTAAAGTAGAAAGATTTGCGCGGTATGAGACTCCACTCTATGATAACCATTGATGATTAAAATCGTGAAATATATTTTAAGACATCGAAAGACCGTGTCTTTTAAAGTTATATTTAAATCGAATAAAAATTATTCAAAGTTATATTAAAAGATTGAAAGTTAGGTACCATAATGAAGCATAGAGGAGCAATTGTTATATAACAATTATAAATATATGTATGGCTATAATAATCTGAAACACGAAGCACGCTTTAAATAGCAAAATAAGTTACCAGAGAGGTTGTCGAGTAAAAAGTAAAGGGGTAACGACTCGGAGGACTTTATGTTCGTAATAGAATGCTTCCTGTTTCGTTGTGGATATATTCACCGAAAAAACGCGGTGACTTCCAGGAAACAGTACAAGGACAAAATTACTCGGCCGATTCTGGACTCCGTGGACATAGGGTAAATGGAAGAAAGGTATACGGAAAATAATAGCATCCAGAGCTTCGTACCAGTTTATTGCGACACCCTGATTGTCGAGCAAGCTTCCTTTCCGCGACCATAAATCTCTAATCGTAAATCTCGTTGCCGGCTGTTCAACGAGAAAATTGACCCTTCAACTTTTGAAACCCGTTGCAGTTATGTCAGAAGAGAGGATGAAGCTGAATATATCGAATTTCTGGGAATAAACTTCGTTAATTATATGTGAAACATCCTCTTAAGTTATGCTTCATTAATAATAATTAAACAGTCCACGTTATTATATGTATGAAAGAAAAGCTGAAAGTGATTTTCGGGTTCAGTGATAGCTCAGTTTTAAATGTTTATATTATATTAAATATATTTATTATTATTAATATTTATATATTATATATTATACATATCTTATATATTATTATTATTTATTATTATACATATATTTATATTATATATTAAATGTATTCGAAAGTATATTTTAACATGAAATCGAGAATTGCGTTAAATTTCGTTAATCATACGTAAAAGTTTCTCTTTGAGTTACCCGTTATATAAAATATAATACATGTTTCGATAATAATAGGTATTTCTTTAAAAGAGAAACTCGACCCGACTTTCGCGTTTAAAGTTCCTGTTTAATTTCGAATATTTAAATTGAAATATTAAAATATCTGGCATTTATTTGTTCGGTCACGAAATTCCGTCAATTATTTATTCTCTGATCGGCAAATTACAACGACAAACGAGATCGCATTTCTCGCACGTCAAATTAAATTTCTGAAATATTCAACACACAATAATCACATTTACAATAAGATCCGTTTATTTGCATGGACAATTGTATTAATATGTTGAATATATGTACATACGATACGAATGTATAGCATAAACTCGAGCATTGCAAATATCAACAGCCAATCAAATTGCTTCTGTAGTCAGCTGTTCGATCAATCAGTAGAATATCCCAGCCAATAATCGGACCAGTCTCTCCCAATCTCTCTAAAAGTAGTCAATCTCAGTCATTTAGTATTAGTACTTAAAGTATTTAATTATCTATTAATTCATAAATTATTCTATATTATAATTAGATTGCGGATGTTTAAGCAAATTGATATTTTTATGAACAATACCAGCGAACAAGACTTACGAACAAAGTGAAATATTTTTGTATTATTTCTTAATATTTCTTAATGATTTTATATTTTTCCTTTGTAATCTTCAATTAACAATAATTTGAGTAATTCTCTGCTAATAGAAAATTTGTCCAATTTCAGGTAAAGCGGTACCATTTGTGGAATTGACTGTGGCACACGCTTCGGTTCTAACGATCTTGGCGATCAGTTTCGAGCGGTATTACGCAATTTGCGAGCCCCTACGGGTTGGGTGAGTAAAGAGAATATTTAATAGAGCAATATCTTACAAGAAAACACGTAGCATCTTTCTGCGTACTTTCGACAAATACAGAGACAATTGGTTTTGAAATAGTTACGAAACCGGTCACGAACCGCGTGGCGTTCCCAAGTAAACAAAACACTAACTTAAAAGTTGAATCGTAGCGAGTATATTACGTTCTCTGTAACCAGGAGAGTATCAGTTTGAAAAATCACTCAAAGTTAGTTTGCAAGTTTAATGCTTATCGAGTGGAGCGCTGATGAAATATAGCTTAAGTATGAGTTAACGTGTATGCTTTATACCGAGTGCAAAATTAGGTGTGGTATATATATAATATATATGTATATGTAAATTCTATAGAATTCAAACTACCCGCCAACCCACATTTTTACTTTTGCTTTGTTTTACCGGCAGTCATTTTAATGAATAGGTTAGATCACGAGAGAAGAACGGTAATTTAGGACTTTAGAAATCGATTTTCAATTTTCCACGTAAAATTTGTAGTAGATTTGTTATTAGCTGTTATTGTATATAATTTAATTTATTCCTAAAATAAACTCGATTTTCCAAAATCGATCGTCTTATTTACCCTAAGGATTTACATTATTATATATAATATATATAAATATACTACGAAATACATCGGCTCACAAAAGTATTCGAACATCTGCATATAGAAACCTGTTGTGAATATATGTGCTATATAATATATACATGTGTATATAATATATATACACATATGCTATATACATGTGCTATACATACATACATGTATACATGTATATACATATACATGTGCTATATAATACACGTTGACACAAGTTTCGAATTAGGTCGATATGAACCGTTCATTTTGGAAATGATGTAAGTCCATGTTTTGAAAAAATTGAGAAAACGAAAAATTTTTTTATACAATTTATAATTTAAATCTTAAAATATTCGTTTATTCTAATCAATTGAGATTTTGTTAGTAATTGGCATTGCATAATCGTTTATTTTGAAAGTGGTGTAAATCCATTTCTTGTAAACTGTACTTTATCCGAGTAATCCAGGCACCAATAATAAAAAACGAATGTTATCCTAACTTCTGTATCTGGCATAATATTGCATGTACGGATATGGACAAATTGTTTAAATGCAATTCAGTAATATACTGATAAATTATTATTACATTCATTGAATACTTATTGTATCATTTAATTAAATTGTTATAATTAAATGTTATTATTATTACATTTAAACTATTATTAAACTGTTAATAATCTTACATTTATATCGTATCGAAGTACAAACCTAAAACTGAAGGAAGTATTACACATTGTTATTATCTTCCTTACTTTTCTCATTGAATAATTTTTGGATTAACGTTAGAATCTAATAGTTATACGGATATTTACTGGAGTCTGACATAATAATATTATGATAATTTAAATTTATTTAGTTATATTCTATTTACTTTCAAATATCACACATATAAATATTAAATAATAAAAATTTAATGAATTGCACAATTCTCTAATTTTAGAAGTTGTACAAATCCATTCATGACCTTGAAAAAGATATTGATCTAATTAATTCTAAAAAGAACCATTTGTTAAATTTTTTTGATTTTTTATTAAAATTGAATTTATATTTACTTAATACGTAGAAACTTAGACCAACTAAGTTTACTTTGCTTACTGACTTTTATCAGGATTTTTCAATCGATGGGAACGCGTACGCTTCGATATTTCGAAACAAAGGGAAATGGACTTACACCACTCTCAAAATAAACGGCCCGTACAATCACGATAGTCGATTCTCGTCATAATGGCAATGAAATTTCAAAATGTTCATTTATACACAAAATATATACATATACCGTATACGTGCGTTCAGAACATAAAGAGAAAATAAGCTCATCTTCGCGTTAGCCGCGTATTCGTCCGTTTATATAAAAATATGCAACGGTAAAAGTCCCACGCTACATGTTCTATCCAATTCTTTTCTGATACAATAATACTCGCGTTCCGAAACAGACACTGTGGAATTCAATCGACGGGAAACTAACCAAACATTCGATCTATCGAAATTCCACCAACGAACGAAAGCGACGACTCTGTTAAAAACAAAAGTATGTTATTCTGTTATCTCTCGGTGAAACGTGTCTGTCGAAATCATTCATCCCTTTGAAACAGTGAATTGATGCAGAACTCGCGTGTGACTATCCGTGTGCGACACCGCGTCAGTTATGGTTCTCACTTATTTATTTTTTAAATCAAACCAAAAATAATAGTTACTTTTTAAACCTTTACGAAAACAGGGATTGACAAAAGGTACTTTTGCATAGGTATATGTGCACGAAGGCCAGAGCGACGTTTCTCTGCTTCGTTGCGTGGGTTGCGGCGGCACTTTGCACCAGGTGAGACAAATAAAAAGAAACATCGAATTGTTACTTCGCACTTTTCTTTTATCCGCTTTCTTCGCTGTTGACGCATACCATGCTTTCATTCGCTTCTGAATTCTTGCACTTCTTCTTCTTCCACTTCTTTATTTTTCTTTCGCTATCTCTTTGTCCCTCTCCATTCTTTTTTTTTTTTTTTCATTTGCCCTTGATGCTGCATTTCTATGTAACGGAAATGTCCAGAATATTGCAGTCTGTTCATTCGAGAGAAACAGACTGGAATGTCAGGCCTCTTCTTTCTCCGTGAATTTAATATTGTACAGTTTGAAACTTTGAAGTGGCATTCATAAACTTCGTGAAAAGGCAATTAAACGCAAACTCCTTTTTCTGTTTTTTATTGACTGCGTTTGCCGTATATTTTAATTGGGACTACTTAATATCGCGATATTTCGAAATTTTTTATTACAATATATTAACAGCCTTTAATTATATATTACGTTTTTCGATGAATAAAACAATATCATACAACGGATGATAATTAAAATCAAATTCTTTGAATTTTTATCTTTACCTTAACCTACTAACCGGATCCCTTAAGCAGAAGTTTCTATGATTAAAAAGTTAAAACTTAATAGAGATAAATTAATTTAATTAAAGGTTAGTTTTAGCCCTTTCGAATATAAGTATGACATAGTTCGTTTTTAATAGAAATGAAACGACATTTAAAAAAGTAGAAAATCTTTAAGTAAAAATATTATTTTGCCCAAGAAAATGGCTATTATGTAAAATTATGAGTTGACTGGTCTTTCTCGGTCAAGAGTGTAATTGCTGAATCTAGTCATTCTACATTTTAAGATTTCGGTAAAATTATCTATCAGAAACGTGTAACTGAGGTTAATTACTGTAGTTGATAGTTCATCCGATTCAAAGACGAGTTCTCATCAATGTGCCAAATCTATTTTCCCATGAAATCATTCCATAGTGTACGAAAGGGCCGCTTACATTTTCGACTCCCGAGACGATTTTCAACTTAATTACCAGAGGGCGTAAACAACGTGTTAAAGTGGCGCAACACTGTGGCGTAGCTGCAAACTGCAGTGAATCACGCAGTTGAACGTCGTGCATCAGTTACGTAGGCAATAACGTTCGTCCTATTAAGCACGTTACTTACCCGACATTTTTCCTTATTTATTTTTCCGTTCTATTTTTATACCAATTGTAGCTTGACGATTGAAACGTTTAATTAAACACCACGGTCACGCTTGACGATTTTTTGTCGCGATACAGATAATCATTGAAACGGCAACGTGACGTGAGATATGAATAAATGAAACGTTGAAACATCAAGACTAATAGCCAAAACAGAGGTGTTTAAACATTTTGTGATTTGTATTTAAAAATAAAGATTCAACAAGTATCAATATCGATGAAGCGGTCGTTATATAAGTAAATTAGTAAACTGTGTGACACGCGTGCCAACCATAACGCGTAAAAATCAAAAGATGATAGAACTTAGAAGATATTGGTTTTTTAAGCTATCGACATTAAAATATTTATAAAAACAAACTGAACTAAACTTTTCAATACCACGCTATGCAATCTATCTTCAGAAACATTAAAGAGAAAAATAGCTGCGGTTAACCATTTTTAACAGTACTAACGATTTTTTACTGGTGAAATATGACGCCACAGAGGTAGGAGAGCGTTGTAGAAGAATCGAGGATACATGGAAGCTAAAAGGCAGCTGTTTCTCTCAATTACAATACATATATACATTGCGAAAGGGAGTTTTACCGAAGACGATAGTAATTTAAAGCCATATGTTACCATATCATTGTACGCGCGAGAAACAGCTTCCCTCGGGGATATTTTCCGGGGAAATCCGGCTGTAAAAATCGATATGGAGTGGCGATGATAAGAAAATCACGACGGTGACCCGCAAAACCTTAATGGTCCGTAAGACATCCTCTGAAAAATTTCTGACTTTACTCCTGGTGATAAACGAGCAAGGATTATAAATGGAGGGATAACGAGGGCGGAATATGATGACCTAGCCAAATGGAAATTAAAAGGAAAGCTGTAAAAACCACCGTAATACGTTCCGAGTTCTATTTTGCGATTATTTCTCTGTTTGTGTTATTGCCGAAGATTTATTTGTCTTGTGACAAAGTTTTAAAATTGAGATTCGTTTAACTCATGTTGACAGTGATTTTGATTTTTCTCACGTTAGTACCACTGCTGATAGTTTTGATCATTTTAAAAGTTCTTAGATACATTAATTTACATTAAATTACCATACACTATTCATGTTTCAATTCGATTTAAATTATGATTAAATTTGACTCTTAAATGTGAATATTTCATGCTTAGGAACATAGTTTAATTATTTAGAATAGAATATCATCAAACCAAATTAGAATCGTCCAAATACGCTAATCATTATTAAAGGCTGATCCCCAAGCGCGCGAAGAAGGGCTCGAAGAAGGATGGTCCTAATAAAAGTGTGGATACTCTTCTGGAATTACATTAGTAATCTCATGAATAAGCCTGTGATGCAACCATTCTTCTGGGACATTAAGTAAAATCGCTATGCGTGGTCACTTTATGTAATTAAATTAAATGGGTCGCTAGGAAACAATCAAAAAGAATATTCAGCAAGCTCACATACATCCTAAGATACCTGAAATAATCAAAACTTAGTCTTTTTCTTTCAATGGGTTGGTAGTGATTTGGTTTAACGAGTTTATAAAATTGAGAAATTTTTTTAAGTCCATATTACTAACTTCACAACTACGATAGAACTTCATAAATCCCGAAAGCTCCAAGCACACAAACCAACATCCTCTTTCAAATACAAATTCCTCCAACGAACGCTTCAAAACTTTTTACTAAACTTCTTCGACACTTGGTAAAAAGTTTTCTCGACGCAAGAAAAGATTTAAGCTTATTAGATCTATCGATAGTTCGTTCGAAACGCAATAATTGGACTACGAATATTTGCGAGGATTTGTATTTTTATAAATATAACCAGAGAAATGGAAGGACCTACGTAGGGATTTATTTCGATCCCTAAATATCATAAGGCATATTATGTTTTGCGATATTTTATATATTGTTGCAGGTTATGTATATTCCACGCAGTTTTTACATTCTTACCTCTCAATGGTTATCTCGGTGACGCATAATAATTTGGTGTAGGTTATTTAATCTTAGAGTATTTATTCTAATTTGTATCTTCTGATTTACGTGATAAATATCGTTAACATATCTTATTGCGTAAGATATGGGATATAAATTAAAATTAAATAACCTAACCTAAATAATCGTTATCATCTCAACATACCAATAACTCATACTCAACAATACCAATTAAAAATTAAATGTTTTATAAATATTTAAATATCTGCAGTCCAATATTAACAAAGAAAGTCTACCGTATATTGCTGAAAGATTTCAAACGAGTCATGAAATCTACCTGGTGTTTCATTCACGTTCGAGTTGGCCCAAACGAAGAAAGACAACGTGTATCACTGGTCATAAAAGGAATATCGCCTGTGAACCACTTCTGAGGTAGAGTTTTACACATCGGTAACACTTTTTCCTCCCTTGGATCACGAGGGCGCGGTTACCCGGTTCAAAGACGAGGCCCCCTGTTCGCTGAATTTATGGCTCGGGAAAGCAGTCTGTGAAAAAGCTGGCGGAGGATCGTCTTCCAAGGAAAAAAATATCGAAGAAAGAAAGAAGAGTGGCATTAGGTGTCGTGGTGAAAAAGAACAAAGCTTTCGAGGAAGATGGAAGGCAACCCAGATGGCGATGGCTTCGCAAGAAAATTATTGCGCGTGTTTCAACATAGAATAAAGGTTGAATTGACTTGCATAATACGATGGAAATAAATGATTCTGTACAGGATTAGTATAAAATGTTGTTTAGTATTTAGAATGTCGAAAGATTATGTTTTACGTTATGTTTCGTTGCACTTTATTAAGTGGACACAATCTGGAACAGTTTCAGTTTTTTAATTGACTGAAGAAATATTTAAATTTAAGTTCGATCATTCGTTCAAATAGAACTTATCATATAGACATATTCTGTTACTGGTAGAAAAAGATTCGTCAATTTTTAACTAAAAAGTGAAAACTAGATGATGTGAAACTACTTAGGAAAATGACGAGGAAGTTATATTATAACTTCAATTTAAAAGACAATAATTCTTTTGGATAAATTCCAAGGAAGAAGTATTTAAAGTTTCAGAACTAAAAGATCCAATAAGCCTAAATCCATCACAACTTCTACATACCTTTCTGAGAAATCTATAAATTGCACTTTCTGTAGCCAGTTGTGACAGTGTCGTATCATATCAACTTCCTAGAATTCCAGTCCCAGATTGATTGCACAAGTGCCGAAAAATTGGAAGAAAACAGAAGTTGAAAGGAAAGTAATAGCTCGAGACATTCGAAAATGTTTCGCCGAATCGAATTTCTGGGGCAAAGCTTATCAATGGTATTAAAGGACTAAAAAATACAACGCTACTCCTCTGCGATATAAATACTTGTATATGTTCGTCCGCCGCTGTTTACCGTACAGTACCGCCTTCTGAAATAGTAATCTCGGATTTTCAACGGTGTTATTGATAGAGACAGAATACATAATCCACATCCATAGATTAGGGGATTAGAAGGATGCCAGTTGATAGGAAAATTTTGCTCCCGTGCCTACTCGGTAAACAGAAAGTCTCCGAATACCTTCTAGCAAGAGGAAAGAAAACATTGAAATTAACTGAAAGTTTGCTTTCGAAAAAGGAAATGGCAAAGTGGAGATTAGAAATATATATATGTTATAAATTCTTTAACCATTTATGATCAACAAGTAAACAAGTAAATATTTTGTTCAAAGAGAATTTCATAGCATTTTTGAATAACATCATTGGTTTGAACGTAGATGTAACGCATCTTACAGAAATCAATTTTCGCTTTTAGAAGACATGATTGCTTGATTCCTATTAGATGAATTCTATCATATTCAATATCTGATATTCAAAGGAGTTTCTCTTAGAAAGTCAACATTGTTTCCAAGAAGAAAAGATCGATATATCGAAGGTAATAATACGAAAAAGTTATCAAAGTTTATCTTCAATCTATTTTTTAAAACATATTGCAATACTACTACAGAGAGAATTTATTTAACCACTTATCTGAGTTTCTATTAAATGTTGTATTTAAAGCTTTTATTCTCTAGTAGAAATGGAAAAAATAAACGTGGCCCATCCATTTCTGAGATTCGTCCCAATGATAACGAATCTGATTTGTGAGCAGACCTTCGAACACTTTATAAAGTTTTCTAACTTGTACTAAGCGTGCAAAACGTAATTGGCCCACGAGATGGTGGGCTTTGTCAGAAACTAGACATACAAAAATACAATTACATTGTGAATAAACAAAAATATATGAAATTGCTAAAAATTGACAAGGAACGTTATTACGTCCATTCGCCAGAAAAAGTACAAACAAAATGATCGTTTGAGTGAGGCCAAAATTGCCAGGAGATAACAACATAAATGGAGCAGAAAGGTTCAGGATTAAATTAGGAAAAAACCAGAGATGTAGAACTCGATTAGAAGAGAACTATAATTGAATATATGAAGGGAGGAAATATATCGTAGAAATGTTATAATGGTACTGTTTGAAGGCTTCGAGTTACTTAGGACAGGGTAAAAAAGGAAAGTAATTGCCGAGTTTATTCCTGAGGGACCTATCAGCAGAGGAGATATTAAACAAGGGATCTCCTTTGGATCTGTGACGTCTTGGTGTGATAAGAAACACGTTTTCCAGGTTAATGACGTGCGGTAGATTTGAAAGTAAATTTAGGGGAAGAAATTGCAATTTGTATGTACAGATAATTTAGCCTATAAAGTGATAGAATAGAATCAGAGGATTAGAATTTGGATTTAAATTTAAAACTTCAAATACAAGCATAAAAATTTGAATTTAGATAAGCACAAAAGAAAACAAATATCCGGTATTGTTTTAGATCGTCAGAAATCAAATACGAAATATTTTTCTTTCTTTTAACATTGCAACTCGAAGAAATAAGAAAGAAATAGATTATAAGAGACAACAAAAGAAATTAGAAATTGAAATCGAGCGCGGAAACTGTTGCTTTCCAACATATATATATCTGTCAGACATTGGGAAGCTGAGTAAGCACAAGCGTATCGCAGTTTATCAAGGCAGGAAAACAAGACAGATGCCTAGTATAATTTCAGAGGGAAGTTTCTTGAATGAAGCTCCAAGTACTCCAAGCTCGTATACGGCCTTGCAACACAATACTATTGATGAATCACCCGGGAAATCCTCTCTGTCTGATATATAGGGTGATTCTACTATCACTATTAACAAAATAACCCACAGTTCCTTAAATATTCAAACATCTGCCTTTTCCCTGTATCTGGGATATCAGACGAAGAAATTTATAGCAAACTGTAACAATACAAAGTGAGTTCTAACATACTCAAATTCGAAGAAATACGTTAATATAATATAAATTATAATATAAATTATAATATTTATAATATAAATAAGTATAATATAAATAAATATAAATTATAATATAAATTAATATAAATTATAAGTCCAATGAAAACAGTAAGAATTTTATTACATTAATTTTATTATTATCAATGATCACTTGCGTTTCTTTATTATCGATTTAAGAAAAATAATTCTTCATTTTAAATAAAAAAACCTTGCTTTTTATTTTATATTTTTACTTTACAATATGATTTTGAATAGTCCAATCAAAACTATTTATCTTTAAAATCTAACTTAAAATCTCAGAAAATAAATTGTTCTACAGACATTGATATAATTTAACAGTTTTCTACAAATTTTTAACGGTGTTAGCAATTTTGACAAATGCGTTATATTTTTTCTCCTCCTCTCTCCATTTATAAAGAGATAAAACACAACAGTCCCTGTGCAATTACCGAAAATTGCGTCAGTTCGAGTATTCGAGGAAATTCAATATCACGGTGCCGTCTTTCGTGCGAAGATCGGGTCCGAGATTCGTGCCAAGACAAAAGAAAAGAGGGAGGAAGAAAGAAAAGAAAGCAACAGGATACTATGTTCGGTTACGTGGGAGTGTCACCGTGTGACGGCAAGCTATTTTCCCGTGTCTCGATACCTAAAACGACTTTCAGAAAAGTTAAGAGCTCCTGTATCTCAACAAAGAAATTCGAATGATTTTCTTTCTTCTTTTATATATATAAGTATATTTATATAAAAAGTAAGAATAAGAAAAAATCTATTCGTTGAAAAATCGGAAAAAAAATGAAAATTACTGCTGAAATAGAGAAACAAGGGGAATAACGTTATACGTGGTTCGAATAAATATAAAGAGACTCGATTATTATTAATCGAGTTAATTAAATTATTTGCTAATCAAGTTTGTACAATACTTGGGTTTAAAATACGATGGATCCATTTCGTCTCAGCAATAAAATCCCCATTGATTATTTTTGTGCGTCGCGCATTAAACTTCGAGTCATTGAACAATTTCCTGGAAAACGTGTCGAAAGCATTTGCGTCACATTTTCGTCAATACAATACTGATTCAATAATTCCAATTGAAAGAGCAGAGTATAGGAAAAAATAATTGCTTTGAATACATATTGCTTGTTTTAACCTAAAGATTTGGTCTGTCCAAGTGAGACTAAATTCAATCCTTCAATATAGTGCAAATTATTTTATAACAAGAATAATGATGTTGAAACTCAGAGAAAACAAATAGCTCTCAGCTATAGGTTCAAACCGTACACATCGTACTGGTGTTTTCTAATACATAAAACTGAAACCAGGCGTAGGTTAAAAAGACTAAAAAGAAGAACGCTAAATTTAAGACTAAATCCAGAGATTAAGATGAAGTATTACGAACCATGCGATTACTCGGATTTTTACTTCTGAGTTCCCTATTTTTATATTTTGGTATTGTTCTTATATTGCTATTATATTGTTAACATTCGACATTGTTCATGTGGCTTATAGACCCATGAGGGTCCAAAGCTTGTATTCGATGAAAAAAAAAAAGTGGTGCAAGTTCCAATCGAATCACAAGCTTCGCCGAGCTTACAAGGCAAATCCTCTGCAAACTCGGTCGGTAAAGGGGCTAAAAACCGCTTACGCGTTAATCTCAAACCGCCATCCTTCCTGCTCGATCTCCGTCCAGCTTGAAGATTCTGAAAGTTCCAGTTGCACGCCAATTTCGCTTTAACTGATTGCAGTCCCATAATCTGGGTCTCTCAGTACCAGGAGATGCGCGTGAAGGAGAACAAGAACGATCAAGACGCGAGGAACTTTGTTCCAGTCTGTTTGACGATGGCCGACAGTAGCGCCACTGTGGTATTCTTCTTACTTCTGGTCCTCATCTTCTATATAGCGCCACTGCTGATCCTGCTGATCCTGTACACTTTCATCATCAGGCAATTGATGCCAGATCCCAGTAATACAAGCGACTCTTACCATACCAGGGCAAAGAAGCACGTGATTACAATGTTACTATCAGTGGTTATCAGCTTTTTCATCTGTCTATCGCCATACAGGATTCTGATCTTTTATATAGTGATCGCACCAGCAGAACAAATTGCCGCCATTGATCGAGATACGTTCTTCGCTTTTCTTAACTTTAGCAGGATCATGTTTTATCTGCACAGCGCCATTGATCCGATATTGTATAATTTGATGAGCAGTAAGTTCAAAAAAGGGTTCTTGGAACTATGCAGAATGAAGAAGTGTGCCAAGAGAGGATTAAGGGGCAATATGACCGGAACTAGGAAAATTGATAGTAGCGAACAGGAAGAGAACTTCGTGTGATACTTTCTTATGTAACCGGCATGATGTTTTTACTGTACATTTACATTTTCAGTTGGCATTAATTAGACAGCGTAATCTCACTTACAGTATTGTAAACAGCTGTTTATGTGAATGTATTAAAGAACGGTATTCTTCGAACAAATACTGCATTGTTGTGATAAGAATTTTTATGTACTTTTTATATGTTACTGACCGATGGTAACCTTTTTCGAATACGATTAAGAATATTTAATAATAACATTCCATGTTTCAGCTCCAAATGAAATTACTGTAGTAAATTTATAAAAATGTTTGGAAAATAAAACTGAAAAAAATATACTGATATGTTACCATATACATTACTATAATAGTTATTGTATATATAACTATGTATAATATATGAAGTATCTCTTCCAGAAAAAAGACTATGAAAATCTACTAAAATAATATACTGAAGAACTGCCCAAAACTACCGACTATGACTGCTTTTCCAATAATGATTTAATTACGTTAGTTCCAGCGCTACTATTTCATCAATATAGCTAATAATTCATTTGTAATGCTTTAGCTACTGCTGGCAATTACTGACCAATATTAAGCTCGCAGTAGTGCAACTATCAAAATCCAATGATACATTACTCCAAATCAGCTTCTATTATATTGACCAGCTAATAATATTTTTCTGCAAGAGATATAAAAGAAAAATAACAAATATTTAAAAAGTATACCATATACGAAACGAAAATAACATAAATCACCAATCATTTAGATAAAACGTCTGTTCACAGCCCCATTCTACTGATGGTCAAATACGAAGAGGAAGAAAACTCGAACGGTACGTACATTCCGACCTGCAGCACAGTTGCAAATTCATTCTGGCCGATCAGTTTCGTTCTGTTCACGATAATCGTGTTCTTCGTGATACCGCTGCTGATCCTTGTGGTTCTGTACACGGTGATTGCAAGACATTTGATGACGAACTCGACGATTAGCCGTGGCTCGTCCAATAACTTGCTCAAATATCGCAAGCAGGTGATGCTGATGCTAGGGACAGTGGTGTTTTGTTTCTTCCTATGCTTGTTACCATTTAGGGCATTGACACTTTGGATCTTGGTCGTTCCAATTAAAGTAATCCTCGACTTTGGTATCGAGCGCTACTTCACCCTGCTCTATTTCTGTCGAGTGATGTTCTATCTGAACTCTGCCATTAATCCTATCCTCTACAATCTGATGTCCACGAAATTCAGGGAAGGTTTTCTCAGGGTTTGTGGTTTGGGCCCTAATAGGGAGAAAAAGAAAAAAACGTCGGACAAAACTGGTACTTATACTACTGGCTCGACCAATTGTAGTAGCAATCAGTCTGATTTCTGGAGGAGACACAGCAGTAATAAGAGCAACAGCGTTAAGGCACCCTGCAACAACACGACCGCGGAGAAACAGATTAAAGTGCCACTTCAGACGACGGTTGTTAGTGGAAGTATCGTTAGGAAGAAACAAGAGAGTTATGTTTGAAAGGATAAAGTGGGAATATGACGAGGATAATTTCTAAGACTGTGATCTTTCGAACCATTCCATGATATCGTAGCATAGTCGGTGGAAGAGATATGGCAATGAAGTTGTAAATTAAAGCCTTAAGTGTTAGCATCTACTAATAGTGTTGTGTTTAGGGCTATATATAGGATGACTTCCTTGCTAGTTGATCGCATGCTGCTAATCGCACCGCATATCACACTCGTCTTCATTTTCCATACCTCCTCTCTTTAATTTAAATGTACTATTTATCATTTTCACACTGACGACTTGGCTATATCAATTCCACTGATTATACTATTTAACGTCGTTCGTATTCGTATGTGGATTGTATATTGTACATATATATAGATTTTTTTCGAAATCGTAGTTTCAATGACATTTATTTTAATTCTTTACAAATTGTTGAAAATGTCCCTCTTGGTGCCTCAGACAGATTTTTATTCGGCAAATCCTATACTATCCTTTTTTCCATGGTCCCCAAGATTATTCCATCTTTTACGTCCTACATCTTACATCCCGCATTCTATATCATCCAGCCCATAACCAATTGACATTACCGGGTGAAACCGGACCACCGGACTGAGATGACTGAAGAAAACAAACTTCATTATGGTTCTGATTTCTACATTTAACATTTTGTACACATTCTCTGAATTTTCTGTTACGTCTAAGTTGAAAGAGTAAAATTATTCGACTTTTCAATCAACGATTTCGGAAAAATTCTGTATTTTATAGAAACATTATTTATTAAAAACTAATTTAAAAGAAATTAAAAAATGCTGGAATCATTTATTTAATTTTAAGTACCGACTGTCTAATAATGTATTTCAATTATTTGTACCTTCAATAGCGTGAGAAAGAGACCTAAAAATGCTTATGTTATTCATTACCAAAAAAGAACATTAATCCGCATAAGATTATGAACGATATATTAGGATCGAATTATCGTTGCATAGAATTTTGGAATCTGTGATCACTAATTATATAACCGTGTACCGAGTAAGTATTAGAACAAAGATGAAACAGTTGTGTCTTCGAATTGAAGGAAAACTAAAGATAAGCTATACGATAGATAAAATTGATTAATTTTTAAGAACCAAAAGGGATCTTAAAAAGTAGCTTTTCTTTCATATTTACCAAGATTCGTGTGATTTGCCAAAATTGTTTGTTCGAATTTCTTTGTTGAATTTTCATCTTTATGAATGTACAAAATGACAAATTAAGTTTCTACGGAAATTTTAAGTTCCTATGCGCTTATCTAACTACATACATATTCGATTTATATTTATAATCATGACAGATATTACAACAATTAGAGATATTTTTAAACTGTATAAATATAATTTTCCATGAAGTAAAAGTATTGAGGTGGTGACGAAACTAGTCTGCAAGCTTTAAATAATTATTTATTTAATTACAGTCTCTGCGGAACATATACATCGACATTTTTGCCATCGCGCTAACTATTAAAACTTTATTGCTCATGACGTAGCAATAAATGGCAGGTTGATTTAATTGTACATTAAATCATTCCAGTAGTCTTTAAAAATTGTATAATATTCACTTTTATTTTTACAATAGGAATCGATTACCGCAAAAAATATTTAAGTATCTAGGACGCATAAGCTGAAGCAGGTAAAACAAACTTCTTAATGCGATTTATATGCTATATGTATAGATTTCGTTCCTAATTGACTGCAAAGCGTTCGTTTTCAATAGTTTATAGATTATTATTGATTTTTATTTATACGAACTATTTACAAAGAGACACTTTATTTTTATTATCCAAAATATATGTTTCTGTAAATATTTTGTAAAATAAAATTCGAACAATATTCATAATATTGGATCAACTAGTTTTTTATATTAACACTTTGCATTTAATAATGGAAAAATACATTTTACAATGAAATACGTTTTATGCTATGTGCTGTAATGTGATAATGTATAACTTAATGATGTTAACTTAATGACATTAAATAAGTTACTTAAATATGATATTAAAAGAAAAACGCTAACGTAGCTAAGGCGAGATTATTCTATTAGTGAATTAAACTTTTCGTCGTATTTCACGAATATTATATCGTGTGCTAAATTATCTGATCTAATAACCATTGAATACACATAATAACCCTTTGACTCCATAAAACCGATCAACTCCTTTTTGCCTTCTTCAACATGAGAGAATTCCACAGAAAGTGTCTGAAAATTTCGTAATTCAAAATTTATGCAAAGATAATTAAAAAATAATAAAAATAGTAACAAAACTTAAAATTATAATTTTTTCCTTAATTTTAACTTAAGTTAAATTCACCTCGATATTTATCATGTCGAAAGGAATCGTTTTTAATACTTGAAGCTCATGCCCCTCAATGTCAAGACTAAAATAATTTACTGTAGTCACATTAAGAGCAGCCATTAAATCTATAAATGGAAAACATTGAACTGAGATGTGGACTCCACTGTGGGCAACATCAGGAGAATTAGGTAAATGGCTATCAGAAGCATTTGGCTCGTGAAGACGTCCAACATTATTGGCCATCAAGAAGGAATTCTGAAAATTGCACAACGGAAAATATATATGCATATATGTATAAAAAATATGAAATATTACAAAATATTATACGGTAACTTATTATATAACTATCTGCAACAAATTACGAACTTTCGTACCACGGAGGGAAATGGCTCAGTGGCAAGGCACGTAGGTGTTAGATAAGCCTTTCTGTTTTTTCTCAACATTTTACTGAAGTTCAAAGGATCCGCCTCTACCAGAAGACCATTCCAATCGAGGTATCGTTCCAATACCAATGTGTTACTCCGAGTCTCCCCGTCGTAAGCGCCACATTCTACGAAGAAGCCATTTTTCTGTAAACAAATTACCAAATGTTTGCGTTGTCAGTTACCACTTATTCAAACATCAAGAACTAAAATACATTTCTCTTAAATTGAATTGAGATTTCACTGAGAGTATTTTTTTTTTTTTTTTATCAATTTCAATTTAAGAATACTTGATAACAGAAATTTGAATAATAAAAATAGAGATATTTGAATTTTGAAATCATTGACAATATTTCTTTCTCTTCGTTAAAGGAAAAATATTTGATAGCAGAAATTTTATATTGAAAGTATCTGAAAATTCTTTAATTAAGGCTATCGACGGTAATTTCTTTTTTACCAATTTTATATTAAAAATATTTGATAGTAAAAATTGTATATTAGAAGTATGTATTTAAAAAATATTTGAATTGAGACCATTGACAGTGATTCTTTTTACTAATTCCATATTAAAAGTATTATAATTACACAATATTTTAATATTACCTTATCTTTGAAAATTTTTCGAATATGTTCGGCTTGGCCCATCGATTGATCTTCGATTTCTGGATTTTCAAGGTTGTATGATTGATCCGGATTGTATTCCCGAAATATCCAATGTCGACGAATATCGGTCATGTACCGCTGCCAATGTGCCGGATCCGATGGTGACTGTATTTTGCCATTGTACCATTTAACAACTTAAAACAATATATATAATCAGATTAATCAGAATTATGTGCAGATTTTAATTTGTAATTGAACTTTAGAGAAAACATTCGATAAATATGTATCAATTTGTCATATAAGTAAGAGTACGAGTGTTATGCATATTTAATATCCCGTTACTTGCAATGTCCTTGATGTAGTATCCTTAACATGCGATATTAATACCGTGATTTGATAACTAAATAGCATGACATAAACATAGGCTGAACAAATTAATGTAAACGTGACTGAAATAGCTGAGACATCATTGGAAAAGAATATGCATATGCATCAGACCATAGAAATTATTATTGGTGAAACTGCAGAAAGGCTATCTTATCTCCAATTTCGATGATTTTTGGATATGTCTTAAAAATCGATATTGTGAATAACTTTTCCTACACATATTAGCGGCGATCTTTCTTCATTTTTGAGATATTTGCAGAAAAACTAACGGTATTACTGCAATTAATTCTACCTAGTTCTAGTTGTGCCTTTGTAGCAGCGTATGTGTACGATTTGGTTGCCGGCCACCTAATCTTCTGTTTATAAATGACGGTGGACTAGCTTAAAGCATCGTGCACAACTGCATACACAAGGCTGTAAAAAATGCCTGTTATAAATTACACGAATATGATCAATGTATTGGGTTTGAGTTTGAGTTAGAGTTTTCAAACCGGCAGCTGCAAGATAGCCGGCAATACTTGGGTACGATAATAACAGATTAATTATGAAAATTATATACCAATGAATAATTGATATTATTTTACGAAACGGAATAATTATTACTTTACGTAAGAGTTGCTGGCCGCTTTGTGGCGGCCGAATTGAAAAATCTAATCCAAACTCAATGCACTGATGATATTCACTTTTAATTAAGTTATAAGTTATAACGGACATTACTTACGAGTTCGCATTTGCAGTTGTGCATAGGGTCCTAAACTCGCCCGACCCAGCTTTACAGACAAAAAATGAGGAAAATGGCGGCCAGCAACCAAACTAATACATACACTGTTACGGATGCACAACTATAGGTAGAAATCACTGTAGTAATACCGAGAGTTCTGTGCGAATATCTCGCAAACTAAGCGAGACCGCCGGCTATATGTATGTATTGTGTTGGCAACTAAGTGATTGCGGATTTTGCCATTACCACCTAATGATATATATAAGAAAATAAATGTTCAAAATGTTGATTTCTGTATCATATTTTAAAATCATCGAAATCGAAGATGAGCTAGTTTCTCTGGAATTTCACTTTTTTTATCTATTTTTAAAGAATTTCATAAAATTACAATTAACGATACAATAAAAAGGATATGTAATCTAAAATATCACTTCAAACTAAAAATTTGGAAAATAATAGTAACAGTAGTCGACATTACCGATCAAGCATTCCTGTCGAATATGTATTTATAAAGAAGGACAATAAAAATTTGTAACATTTGCTAACCTCAATCTATATTTATTTTAATTCGACCATTCCATAACTAATTACGTTTACAAACGTCCGCGAAACAGATATCTCTTAACTTCCTAACAGGATATGAGACATATCTCGTTATGTCAATATGGCTATTTCAATATATATAGGAAAATATTTCAAGTTTAAGAGGTTAATAAGAGTAATTAATAGTTATGCGTAAGTGCATTCATTTGAGATTTCGATCAATTATTTTTTTACTCTGTTTATACACCTGTAGTATAACACGATCATGGCAATAAAGATAGCAATAAATGATCGATAAAGAGACGTTATCAATTGTTTTGATTGTAGATGATGTAAATCATAAATTAATAAATGCAGATTGAATACAAATGTAATTCGAAGGATTAAGATTAATATTTGTAACTTTAAACAATATTGTTATTATGTTACGGAAATTCTATATCCCTGTGTAAATATAAACAATGTGTGTCTGTAAAAGATATACTTATTCTTAATACGAAACCATTACGAAATTAATCTAAATACGTGAAAAGATTTAGGAACAAAAGAACAAATTAAACAATGTTGTATAACGTTTTATAATTATTGTTACATTATTAAATCTTTTAAAAATATAAGATAAATAATTAATTTTCTGAACTCACCATTGGTAAAGTTATACCACCTATTAAGGACTGCAACAGCAGTAGAAACAAATTATTATTAATAATATACTTGTTTAGAAGTTGCACGTCAACAAGAATATTGTCACATGTTTCGTCATGAATTTTCAATATTTTCCACCGGTAAATCAATCTATTATTTTATTAGTTTTTAAAAAACATTTCTTTCATATCAATAAAAATATTCCTCGCTCATTATAGTGTTCTTTATATATTGATTTCATGTTTGTTATTATTCATTTCTTATTTCAATATTAATCTAGTCGATTTTATCAAATTCATTTACCACTTAAATTTTATTTTTTTACCATGACAATATCCAAGTAGATACACATTGAATAATAAATACGTACCATCTTGATTTAACTCCTCCGAATACAGATTATGCCCTACCTGATGCAAAGGAAAATAGGACGCGAATATGAATTGCCGAATTAAAATAATCGAACCGATGCCTAATAATGCGATCATCGCGTACCATTTCCACCGGTTCCAAAATGGTCTTAAAATATAAATGTACGCATGCTGACTGCGGGAATCTGTACTGGACATTTTTTTTAACGGTCACAAGCTCACAACAGGTAGCTACCGTACATGCGGTGACAAAGACAAACTAGTGTAAGGTCGTAGTGCACGAAACTATAACGAGAGACTGAATCACTTCACAATAGTTTCTAAAACTCTTAATCTTATCTGCGTGTGTTGACCGGTAGATCGTAGACAAATTAATCAAAATATTACTTCAAATACTATTCAATTTTTAATTTTGTCATCATATACTTTTTTTTAAATTAAATAAAAATCCAAAGCATCGTTAGAAGAAAAGATTGATTCTCATCATAGTTCACTGAATATCGATCGTTTGTTGTTTTAAATATTTCGTTGGAATATATAAATAGAGGTTATGATCTAAAAGGCACGGAATACATAACAGATTCTTAAGATAATGTTCTTCACTATCACTTGTATTACACACACATACATACATGTACACAATTTTAGTATAAACGTAGTTAACTGCATAAAAGAACAAGAACTTATTGCGAATAACACTCCAGCTGAACTCTGAATGCCACGCACCTTAATTCGGGAGAACGCTGTATAAAGAGTAATTTTACACGCGATTGGCTGTCGAAAATGTTTCGTCTGGTAGGTGTACTAGAAGAACAGAAGCACACAACGCACGCTTATACTTAAAGATATTAAATCTACATATGCATAGCTAGATGCTTACAAAATAGTCACCGAGTTAAATCGTCTGTATTCCATTTATATTCTTCACTACTAACTGCTATCAAGAGAATACAGCGAATAGGAAATTCGATGAAGTTCCGATAGCAAATATTGGTCGTGTTGGATAATTGCCATAAAAGCAATATGTATATGTATGTATATACATATTTATACTCCAATAAAATAGATATGCGAAGTGTAAGCATAGATATACCACACAAAGATATTTGCATTGGATAAGGGCTCCATTTTAAGTATATTAGATTTAAATACAGAGGGAAGTGTTTCTGAAATTGTAGAAATGATAAAATATGAAGCATGTATATTCGATTTAATAGAAAACTGTATTAACGACAATTGGTTTTATGAATTCCTGTTTCATCTACAAAGTAAACTATAAATTAGCTATAAGTAATTATCTACTCTTTTAACTGTTGATAAAATCTAATGTTAAAATTTTTAATGAATACAGAAACTTATACATTAAATATAAAAACAATTTATCAGTGCAATATGGCAAACCATAGTTGACTAATGAATATGTAATGTAACATCAAAATAGAAATTTTGTGAGACAAATGCAATTGTTTAAATAAATAACCTTAAAAAATATATAATGTTTTTAAAAATGAACACCCTCTGTTTCTTCGAATGCTTGAAAGCGACTGCTATAGAAGTTTGCTGCAATTGCCTATTATATACATACTCTTCAGTTGAGTTATATTTCACGCAAATTTAAAGTAGCCTCAATTTTATGATCAACTTCTTATAATAAATAAAATTTTTCAATCATAAAATTATTAGATGTAGTAATACATATTTATGTATTCAATTAAGTAAGTTTAATCCCACATACCTACATAGCATGTTTAATTTACTGTTAGGTTATGTCACGTTATGTATACGTATGAATTGTAGCTTCTTTCAAATATATACTGATCGAAGAAAAACAATTTATAGAACAAAGAATCTAGCGATTAAGTGAAATGACTGAAGAAAGTCATTGCATGTATTTTGTGAAGAGAAAAAGACGTTATTGTCGTATGATAGTGAAGGAAGGAAAGAAGTATTGCGGCGAACATCAGCCAGTTTCATTAGAATTTAATCATTCTGATAAAGAAGGATCTGAAAATAAACGAATAAAATGTCCACTTGATCCAACACAGTGAGTTTACGTCTCTGTTATATTAAATATTTCATATTTCGTTATGTATATAAAATTTATAGATCATTTCCAGTACATGTTATGAGTCTAAGCTAACTAAACATTTGAAAGTATGCAATGCAAAACGCTTGATTGATGCACAACCATCATTTATCGTAAAAGGAATTAATGCTAATGAGACTTACGAAGCACCACGACACATACCACTCTCTGAATTAAACGATCTTATAGTAAATACAGTTATAGACAAAGTAAAAGCTGTTCACGGTTAGTAATACATACATATGTAAATTCAAAACTTGAAATTAGGAAGTGTATAATTCTTTAATCCTTTTATAGCAAAGTTACCCCAATTTCATAAAATAGTATTGGAACATCCAATACTTAAAGATAAAATAAATAATAATTCTTGTGGAAAAACTATTAAGAAACATCTCTTACAAAATTCATCGTTATTATCACACTTGGAACGTGTAAATCTTATAAAAGACAATACATGCTTTATTGAATTTGGAGCAGGAAAGGGTAAACTAACTTATTGGTTGGGCCAAATAGTAAAGCATAAAAAAGACTGTTGTATTTTATTAGTAGACCGTTCAAGTCACAGACATAAGAGTGATAATAAATTGAAAAATGAACAATCTTCTCTCTTAATAGAAAGAATACGTGCTGACATTGCTGACTTGAAACTGAATGATATAACAGAAATTAAAAAATTTGAACGTAAAGTTGGTATTGCAAAACATTTGTGTGGAGCAGCTACAGGTATATATATTTTTTTATATATTTCTAATATTATATTCATAATATTTATATTAAAATTACTAAAAAAAAAATTATTTCATAGATTTAACTCTAAATTGCTTAGTTCAAGCAATGCAAAATGAACCTAAATGCAATGTTACTGGTATAATCATTGCATTTTGTTGCCATCACAGATGTAAATATGCATCATATGTTGGGAAAGAATATTTAGAACAGTCTGGATTTACAGCAAATGAATTTACAATTTTATGTAGCATTGCTAGCTGGGCAACTTGTGGCTCTGATCTAAACAAGGCAATTAATACTCTAGAAACTCAAAATGATTCGGGAGAGACAAGGTAAGATATTCATGTTAAAATTCCAAATATCATTTTTTATAATTAACCATGAAAGATAAAAAAAATATATTATTTAATATTTTTAAGAACAAACATAAAAACTTTAACCTCGAGTGAAAAAGAACAAATCGGCCGAAAAGTAAATTCAATATTGAATTGGGGTCGCTTGGAGTATTTAAAAAAAGTTGGATTTCAAACTAATCTAATTTATTATACCACTACCGATGTATCACTAGAAAATATGTGTATCGTGGCTACAAAAGATGAAATATAATAATGAATTAATATAAACAAATAACATGAAATAAATGGTTTAACTTTAATTTAAATAAACTTTTATTATAACAAAATGAAGTTTATCCTTTTCAACCAATCCTTCATTTAACCAAAATTGTTGAAGCATTTACAGATTAAGAATGCGGCTTTACGTTACGTTCTCGGTTCTAGGGAAAAGTGCGTCGCTCATTGGTGCTCGTGAAGCGCTGAACCACTCTACTCACCGGAATGTGCGAAATTGAGAAGACTTTTATACTTTAGATTTATGATTTACTCAAAAACCTTACACTTCGCGTCAAAAATTAGTTCGTCAAGAATGCAAGAAGACTAATTTTCGAGAATGAATAAAATTGATCTAATTCGAAAAACCAGTTCTTGTTTGCGAAGTCGCGATTTCTGTTTCTGCCCTCGTTTCTTTGCTGCAGATCCCCTTCCCTGCTCATCCTGATTCAATATTGGGTGGGGTTTCTCCCCGTTCATCGAAACCTCATGTTTCGGGTCCATCCACTACTGAGTCGATGGAGATGGAAAACACTTCGATGGTCCAACCAGAAAGCGAGGGGTACACACATGTGAAGGGAAATGGCTGCGAAAGAAATATGTACATAACTTGGGAAAGACAATAAAGCAGACTCTTTCAAGCACTATACGTGACCTGTCCCATAATTGCTAATTCGAGACAGCTCTCAACTGAACGTTATTTAATGAAGTGTTTCCTGTCTGCCGACTTCTAACTTTCTCTCATTTTAGACAATGCTGATTTTTCTATTCATATAGGCATAAAATCAATCGATTTAGAATTTTATTCTTAATTTATATACACAGAGTAACTTTAGCTAGCTAAAACTAAATTTACAAAACAAGTTCTTGCGATAGCGTAACACGACTATTTCATTCTATCGCTACATGTGAACATTGCATAAAGCACTCATTTCCCCTACCATATACAACGCCCCGCCCAAATACAACTTAGTGTAACAGATTCTAATGCACTGAGTGATGTGAGTAATTGTGATAACTACGTCGTTGCATTAATGTTAGTAAAACTACTTTATATATATTATTAATTAATAAAAGATTTAATTAATGATCGGTAGAAGAACGAAGAACGAAAGAACTATTTGAAGGTGCGTATTATGTAATATTGATGTTATTCTCATTTATTCAAATTGAGGTTTCCTAATTTCTTTTTTTACGAACTGGTTACATATTTTTTTGAGGATAAATCAATATTACTATAATTTTTGGTATAGTTATTATTTCAAATACAATATAATCAATAATGGCAATGGTAAACAATATACACACACACTTTAAAGTAACTCTAATTTCGTAATGTTGACCTTACGCCACGCCTTCATTACTTTAAGTGAATGACGCGAGATTGCATCTTCAAAAAAATGGAGTTTTTGTATTATAAATATGTAAGACATTGTTCAGTTTTTGAAATATACATTTTTTAAATCTCTTGGAAGACATGTATTTATCTTGTTAATTGACTATTTATTATATCTTTTTTAAATGTTGAGTGATGTTATTATACGATTAAGAATATTTGTTTATTCTTTTCAATCAACTTTTTAATTATTGATTTTAAAAATTTTGGTGTAAGTTTAAGCATTGAAGGGAAAATTATCTTTGTTTTTTCAGAAGAATCTCAGTCTAAAATTTATAAAATGTCCATTTTAGACGAGCGAGAGGATTATCTGAAGAATCCATACTTTGTGAAGCACGAGTATGGTGATTTTACTCCATTTTATATCACTGTCACTATCTGTTCCTTCATATTTGCATTCTTATGCATTTTGAACATTGGATTTTGTTGGTGCTCCCGTCATAGAAATTATTGGCAAAGTCCTCATACAGGTAACTTTTATAAGATATTTTATTCATCTTTCATTTACAAATGATCTTATAATTTTCTCCTTCTTTCTATGTAATTAGGAAATAGGTGGATTCAACCATTGTGGACTGTATTACCTCATAAAACACCACCTTTGGACTTAAGTGAGATAGAACCAGGACGTCTCGTGACACAAGATAAACAAGAAGTTTTACAATATCACAATCCAAAACCATATGGAACCGCACCACAAACACAAGAATATATGGAGATGCAAAAACGTGAGAGTGAAATTTAATTAGGCATTAGTCTTGATATTATGTGTATACAAAAGTTTACAAGCTCTCAAGAGTATTAGTATTAAATTAAGAACATCACAATTGTTTTACAATCATATAAACTGATCTACTGTAATAGCCAAAATTGGAAAGTAGCAAGTGTACAAAGGTAAAACGCAAGGTACACAAGGTAAAACTATACTTTTAAAAAATCATCTAAGTAGAAAATATGGGACTGCATATTTTTTGGCCAGCATCCACTTGTTTAACCCTTTTGGTTGTCTGTGTAATAATAATTTTATTAAGATACGGTTCGCGTATTTGTAAGCTACGGCATGCACCGTTGCCGTCTGATCGAGAATGGGAAGAAAAGGCGTATTCTCGAAAACTTTCAGTTTCTATGGCGTAAAATTAGATAGATATCACCATATGTTTTCACATCATGTTACGGATTTATTTCGTATTAGAAAAGAATTTAGATTAAATTAGAATCTATTTTAACATATAAGTATGTGTTTACTATATATTTCAGAGTAACACTTCAGATCTGAAAATTCTTTACAAGCATACCTTAAAAAAATTGCTTTGACAACACATGCAGGCAACATCAGTTTTCTACCTTAAGATAATGTAGTTATGTGCCTTATAAATGTAATTCCATGTGTCTTTTATACGTTACCTTTTTATACGTAGAGTAAGGAATTTTAACGAATCTCCGTCCATTCAAATTCTTTCTCTTTAATGACGATTTGTGTCATGAAAATTCGTAAAATATTTTCTTCTTTACCAAGATAACTTCTAAACGTATAAACATTCATTTAAAGAATGACACATATAACAAAGTAAGCAATAATTTTTAAATCCTGTGTTGAATTTAAATATATTTCATGACACAACATGAAAGAAAAGAAATATAGTATTTGCGAAAGAAGATTATATAATTATATCGAAGAAATTAAGATGTGTATCCGTCCAATTTTTTAACGTTTTTTATGCAATGGCAATTGTATCATTATCTTTGAACTTTTGTATTTTTTATATGGTTTTCATATAAATAAAAAATGCTTGTCTTTACATAAAACATGCACTCATTATATGTTTCACTTATTAAAAATTCAAATCAATTTGCTTTGATTGAAAATCAATAGATTCATCAACAGTTTTGTATATAATATTTAGTTTTTATTGACAACATTGGATTTTTATTACATGTGTAACGGTTACACAATTATTTAATAAGTAAGTAGATACATTATACAATTTTTGCGTTCAGTTATAACGTCAGCTTGTAAATAAATTACTGACGACGATTTCCCACGAGCTACGAGATATTTGATTTAAGAAATATGAATTTGATTCGATTGCCTAGGGCCTAGGCAACTAAAACCTGAACTTCCTATCGAAGACATCTTTCTTTCGAACATGCCCTCCTTAATCGACTAATATTTCTCGCTTTGTTTTGATCTGATTTAAACTCGTCCGCGACTGCTATATAGAAAGATACCGAGAACAGAATTTCTTCTCCGGTTTTATTATTTGGTTTCAAATTCGCTAAACATGTTTAATCTATTAACGCGAATACTATGAATGATTTAAAAAACTTCGAATGACACAATAAAAAAATTCAATAACATAAAATTGGAAAGACTTTTGATTATGTTGCAAGTACAATGATGGATCGAAATTTGAAAAAGCAATTAACGCTTCCTCTCGCCATGATACTTCACTCGCGTTTTAAGAACAATTTTAATCTCTAATCGTTAGCGTACCTTCTATCGTTATTATGCTATGTTACAATGCGTTTAAAACACTAAGAACTCCCATCGAGTTCCACACAAATAGAGGTCAAGCATGTTATTATTTAATTACGTTTTAGTAGACGTTTAATGGTAGTTAATTAGAAGAAACCATAGAACGTAATGCTATCTTACTCTATCGATAGATTCGTTTTTTTATCTTTTCTTTTTTTTTTTTATGCATAATGATGATATGATGTACATATGTAGTCTAATCTACGATCATTGATACCGATCAATACGATCGATCCGTATAGTGCGCGTGTTCGCTGAGTTGTTCTTTTTATTTTTCTTTTTATACAGATACGTCGTATATATCCAGCATCATTACCTGAATCAGCTGACTTGACTTTGTCAAATTTTTCTCTTGTTTTGTATACATCTAGACTTAAAAACAAATACAATCTTGTATTCTGGAGGGGGAAAGGTTTGATTTCTATAGTTTCAATGGAACACCTCGTAGAGACGAGTTCTAATTAATTTAATTAGCCCCCGGATCTACGAAATGCCTGAGACTTTGCATTATGTTAATTTGATTTTCATGCTCATTTGGCTTTCGTTATTATTAAGTTTTTCCATTCAGAGATAATACGAGACACATATAACGACTGTATATATCGACGTTTCATTTTATGCAAGGTTTACGTCTTGTCGAGAAGAATCATTAGTACATATCGGAGAATGGTAATAATTATTAAATCGTGCTTATTAGGTAAGTCGCTGATTCCCAAACTTAAGGACGCGGCAGTTTTTAAATAACACTTTCCAAATTATTTCATTTCAACAATTACGAGCGATATTTATTTATTTTTAATTATAATTCCTTTCCTTGCAAAAGAGTAGTTTCTTTTCTTTTATCGTTATTATAATTAAATTTACGAATTGCGTTGGAACCTCGATTACGTCCTAATAAAAATAAAAACGTCCGAGAAGTTTGGAAACCTTTGGATGTATAAGACATAGTTAACATCGAACACTGTATATTATCTATGCGATAGTTGAGAAGATATAATCTTTGTCCACGAACATTGTACCTGGTTTTAAGTATAAATATTGTCAATGAGAAAATAAACCGAACAGAGAGTCAGCTTAAAACACATTACGCGTAAGAATGTGTGCGGAAAAGACTTCTAGCGGATTCAATGAATCGAATATTTGCGTCAATAGCGAGATCGTTTATTCTTTAGAGGAAGACAAAGTTAATGGGCATTTTAAAAACATGGAGTTTATTATTTTGTCCCTTCAATTCTTCGATCCTTTAATCTTTCGACGCATACTAAAAAAAAGATAAATTACTTCTAACTGGGGATTTCTAGCACGCTATGATCGATAATCGTATAACGCTGAAAAATCGAATGGGTTCGTAACGAGATGTATATTCTAGTAAGAATATATTTCGCGAAGAATCTCAACGGCAGTAGTTTCGTGTTGATTCTTGAAACTAGAGGTTTACCATAGCGTATTGCTATACGATTACTATATCTTGGAACGTTTCATCATCGGTATAGTAGCATAGTCTAATAATTGTAATAAAAAATATAAAAAAGAAAGATGATTTTCTTAAAAGAAGTAACAATCAACTATTTTATCGCTTATATTTACGGCTAATCATTGAATTACTTATTATATTTAAAGACTCGACAATTAAAAAATGTTAACCAAGTAAAAGAATTAGAAAAGAATATTATTATAATAAGGAATAATAAGGAATGTCAATGACTTTATTATGCTACTGTATCGAGGATAAAATCCGTAATATTCACATGTAAATTGGTACACAGCAATTACAGAGTCGGCAGAACTGTTAAGAAGAACAATATTGAATGTAACTATGCGGTTTACTGCATATTCGCATAGTGATTAATAACATTTGGCCACATACAATGGAAGTAATTCTGAAAACAGCCGACATATACGATCGATAATTATTACCGACGGTCGAGCTTGTACCGACAGCAACGTTCGAAAACGTTCGAAAGTCAGATTTACAGATCGTATTTAAGAAATTTCTTTTTTTCAATTACAATCACTGCCAGTACTATAAAATACAGAACGTTTCCGTTTCTTCGTCCATTTCATTTCATACGCTCAGGCTAAATAGTATCTGTTTGAAAATTAGAGTTTCACATGGAAAAGACAAGATTGTGTTTTCGTTGCCTGTTGTCGAAACAGATCGCCGCGCACCATTTTGTATGATCGACGATTTTTTCTGTTTACTGCTTACCCGACTTCTTGCTTGCTCGTTCTCCTAAAACAATTACAATTTCATTAAAATTATAAATCGTAATTTCCAAATATTTATAGATATTAAGGGCTGAAAATGGAAAATTACGAAGACCATTGTTTTCTAGAATCTATTCTTTTTGCCGATATTACGTATTTGTAAACTTAGTAAATATCTTTTTGTAAGCTTTCAAATAGCTTCTTGCTGAAAAAATAGTTTGAGTTATGATATTTTTGTGAAATATGTACATGTGTGATTTATTTGTTTTGCGTTATCGATTGCCGATAATAAATTTGTAACTTACAAAACTGAATGAGTTCAGTTATTATGGGTCACGATTTAGAACAATGAGATATACCTGATACATTATTCGTACGAATGTTTTACGATCTAGTAAAAAGAATACATTCATAAAAGAAAATTCATTGAGAAAAAGGATCATTACGATGAACAAAATGTTCTTGAACGTATGTTCTCCCTATTCAAACGTTTAGACGGAACATTTATTGCTGCTATTGTCTGATCGTGACCGCATGAAAAAGCTTCAATAAGCTATCTTTAACTCTGTCAATGCCATCGTCAAGCATGCTCGACGAAGCGAGGTATCATGAATCGTGACACCAGTGTCGATCTTGAGAGTACAACTACGCACCATTGCAGAACTCTGAACTTCAGACAATAGCGTTGTTGCGTCTTTTAATAAAATTTCAAGGAACATCTTTTTCGCTCTGTTGCATTATATCAATGACAAATTATCTTTTCTTGGCGCCATTGTTGCTTGTGTTCGAAAGTATAGTATGTCTGGTGTATACTCAAATTATTTTGAACGATATTTTGCATTTATTTTAACGTTACAGATATAATCGATATTCATTAAACAACGGAGATAAGAAATGGGGTGAAATATCTATTACGATTACTAAAATCAATGTAGATTTCAATAGATTTGTAGAAATATGTCTTCGGAATAGATATTTAGTTATTTTAGAATTGTACATTACTAATTTTTTAAAAAATTACCTATTTTTTCCATTGTTTCTTTATGGACAATTATCATATTAGATGATTATAGTTAATACATTTTTCAGGATCATATTTTATTAGAATACTTATATTCGAAGAAGAATGGCAAGAAAAATACCTTTAGGAGATTTTTTAGTGTTGGTCTCCGGTTTACACCTTTTGGTCAGCCGGCGCGTCTTTTCGCAGGAGGCGTCACTGTTCGCCTTCAAATTGTCCACTCTCGTCATCAGCTGATTCACGCATCCGCTCCACGTGCCCTTTTCGTACCGGCAAGCTATATTCCCCGCCGCACAGAGATAATCACAACGCCATAAACTCCATTATTCACTCACGATACAAGTTAAGGCGACAACGGTGCACATCTCATGTTACAACACGACACACGACCATAGATTCTCTTTTTTGTTTTTTACCAATATTTTATTCAGTTTTATGAAAAATTACTTCTACTGAAATACTACTAAATTCGTTTTTGTTTTAGAAATTACTAAGAGATGGCAACACTTTATTCATTGTACGCATTGAAAGCATCGATCTGGGAATGACATTCGTGGCAATTTATTTTAATTTAGTTTCCCAAAGTGGCGTCCTTTAAGCAAATGGTCGTCGCACGAAATCGAAATATCTGTGCGGCCATTGCGGTAGATTAGATTCTAAATGTCACATTTAACTCGATTGGAAAGACGCGGGGGAACGGAGCGGCGTCCATTAAATTAAAAAGTTCCGTACGTCGGTTTATGTACGTTGAACGTGACCAGTCTACGTTTGATAGCGTTGTTTTAACGAGCTTTTAACCACAATGTACTTTTCTTTCAATTCTTTTCATTTCGTCCATTCTGATATACAGTTGGTCGCAAAAATATTCGAGTTGTATGTAAAATAGGAACCTTCTATATATATATATACCTTTTAAATATACTATATCATACGAAATATTTATATTATACTTTTTATTTTTATACTATACGAAACATTAATGAACCTAAATATATATTCGTTAGAACCATTTTTAACATTAATATTTTTACTAAATATATGTTTACAATAAATATCTCGTAACTTGCATATAAATTTTCAGACTGGTTTCAAATTTAACTAACATAATTATGACAGTGATTACGCACGGAGACATGGTCATTTTAGCATGCCTTTATCACAGGGATTGTGCACCGTTGTCCGAAATTATCGATAAACTAGAAGCGTGCTTCTTCGTTCCGTTCGATTAATTAAGACGTTCCTGAGATTCTCGCTAATTAGTCAGGTCCATTAACTCTCGTTCTATGTAAAGAATTATTCAACCTCGTTCGTGTCTCCAAATTAAAGTGTGTATTAATTAGCGAAGGGCACGTCGTGCATTGTTCAATATCAGCGAAATACAAACATGTCACGGTTAAATACCCTTATCAGATTTATCAAATAGCCTTCTTCTGGAATTTTATGAATTATATATGAGAGAATTCGGAATGGGATAGTGCATGTTAATGTTCTTTGATGAGAAAGTAACAAAGAACTGATTCTGATTATAGAGTTTTCTCTTCTTTATTAGTCATTCCAGTTGCTTGGATTCCTTTTGTCCTTTGATAAAAAAATTTGCAAAAATCCTTTCGATGAATAAAATAAGTACTATCAAATAGGATGCTGTTCAGTGCTGTTACTTTGTCAAACATCACATTCTATTATAATTTTGTGATTTCTCGAAACATCTTAATTAATGAACAATATTTTTCTGATTTTTGTTACTAATCAGTAAATACTAATATGTAATTATTAATATGTAAATATTTATGTATTAATGGGAAATTTAAAAGTACAAAAATACATAGAATGCATACAGTATTAAAAAAATCCGCAGTCTGCTGATCACATAAACTTCAAAAAAATTAAATCAAGAATGAACTAAAGAACGAGGGTTGCCAAAAGTGGAAACGAATAACGAATAAAAGTTTCATACCTTTTTTACACTTTTTTTGGATGGTCTTGGTCTGCTCGCAGGACTTGTCTCCCTTTTTAAGGTTCAGTGTGCGGGACCGCGTGTTGGTTTTCGAGTCGCATTCCGACCATTGACCCTTCACGTATCTGCACGACGAAGTGCTACCGGATGCTGCGTCAACAGATGCAAAACGTCAATAGAGATAATTGGAGGCACGACCGATCAAGTGGACAGAGAAATTTCCGAACAGGAAAATTAATTACCACATAAGAGTTTAGCCCTTTCCTCAATGACCATTCAATATATTGCTCTAGGCAGATTAACACGTTCACGATTGTAGCTGTCTCTCCATGGAATATTTATAATTATTTTCGGTTTCAATTTCTATTTTCAAGGAAATGCTTCAGGCTCCAAGATGTGTAAACATCATTTCGTTTTTTTCTCTATAATCTCATTTCAAAATCCAGTAAAAAGACTTTGAAATACTAATCTGTATCTTAAAAATTGAGCCGAAGTTTGAAATAGTCATATTAATTGTTAATATACAATAACATTTATACAATCATCTTAGGTTTCGAATATAAAATATAAAATGAATTATAATCCAAAAAGAAAATAAAAAGGAAACTTAACTATAACCAAAAATAGAGGAAACAATATTTAAAATTTTTTCTTCTCATTATTAAGCAAAAATAAACGCTACTATAAAACTACAATCTTCATACTATTTTTTCTAACGCCGAATCTCTGATACAACTTCCTGCACCCCTAGAACAAGCAAGAACTCGGTAGAGTAAAATTACCGAGTTTGAGACGAGGATGGAAAACGTGCGAGTAGAAACTCGCAGCAACTAAAAGCCATAGCGTGCGCTTCGTAGCTCGACCTGTAATTCAATGTGATCCTCGAAGTTGGAATTTCAGCGTTGCCCTTCTTTCGGCGACTTGTTCCGCTCTGAAAAGGAACTCGAAGAAAAGCCCTTGCTTCCCTCTCTCACGCCCGCGCCTGTGACCTTTCGGAAGCACGATCCTGGTCCGAATAAATTTCTAAGACCAAATGATCTTAGTCGACAATGAAACGGTGCGCGCCACTGGATGATATTTCAATTGTATTCGCAGTCCTGGCCGCGGGAGAGGAAGCCCGAAAGATGAGAGAAAGAGCCGCATAGAGACAAAAGAGGCTTTTCATTCCGCAAGCCAGGGTTCGCGATACCACCGCTCAATCCGCACCGAGGACCGTCTTTTCTTGATATGTTATACGCTCGATCGACCTCGCCAATGTGTCACGTTATCTTCAGTTTCTTTCCTGCTTTGTTTACTACTGTCAGTTGAGGATTGATTTTTTTTTTTTTTTTTTTTTTTTTTTTGTTGGTTCGTAGAGATATCGAGGATAAGATAAGAACTCGTGGAGGAAGTTTACAGGTCACCTGAATGATAAGAGTTTGGAGGTTATGTTGGCGGAAGAATATATTTACTTGAGAAATTAAGAGCATAGGGTATAATATAGACATTTGGTAGCTGAGATTGTAGCATGGAATCTAAAACGGTAAGAGTACTCGAATATATATACTAAAAATTTTTGAGTGTGTATGTGAATACTAGAGCAAGCGTAATAAGTATATGGATTCTTAAATATTGAAGATCCGAAACCATCTGAAATATTATATTTAAAGTAGATATCAAAAGTATTTGAAACGGCTAAAATATGCAACGCTCCTGAATATCTTAACCTAAAACAGATATACATACTTGATACTTAAGATATCCTATGTACTTGAGTGATTATTTGGGTACCTAACATTTGGATAATAATGTTACCACAGCTTTCAAACTCGATGTAAGTTACCGTGTCTAATACAATCTTCTATTTTATACTGATACAACCGTCTAAATATTTAAAGTTCGGTAAAGACGATCTAATTCTAACAAACATAGCCGACATCATCTAACCTAAAATGTTTACTTGGTAAGAAATTCTGAGCTTTTCTGAAGACAAAACACTTGCGAGGAGGTTTCGAAGAGTAACTATGTGTATACACAGTGGACGTGACTTCTTTCCATGGAAGCGAAATTTAAAGGGGACCCGGTTACCGACGCCATGATACTACACTACCGACCTTTCTGCGAACAAACAGCCTGACTCGAACATCTTGTAAACACTTAACAGATATTAAGTTTCTTCGTCTCTTGACGAAAGTAACACGGACCCTACGCGGAACTTGCAAGATTTCAATTCTACCCGTTGAAATTCTAAAACTCAATCTTACAAAGGAACTTTTAATGAAGACTTTTCGAAGAACGTAAATAAATCTTGGCCAGAAAACCAAGTTGTATTTGAAAGATCAAAGCCGAAAAACGCTTGAAGGTTTCTTATTTCTGTATTTGTTCCCTCTCCATTTTTTCTTTTTTTTTTTTTAAATATGACTTTTGAAAAAGGGATACTGATTTTACGACGCGACGATCATTATTTCAAAAGCTATGCGTATATAAAGTTCATGCATATTTTGAATTGGTATCGGTTTGGACTAGATTTGACTTAATTGATATTACTCAATTTAATTTACTTATTTAATTTATTTAAATGTTATTGGTTTGGGTTAGGATATATTAGACTAATATTTACTACTAAATTTTCTTCTTCCCAATCCGGAGTTCAGTCGAAATCAGAAATAAAGAAATTGGAGGAGCCTCGATTCTCTTTCTTCTCATTTTTAATTTATTATATTAAAAAGACGTATCTCCGGAATCAATCTCACCTTATTTCAACGTGACGTATATATAGATTCTTAATTAAATTTAATATATACCTCGTTCTTTGGTGCCACGAACAGTTCGTACAAGAACCTCCTTGTCATCTTCCTCCCATAGATCAGATTCCGCTCTGGTGGTGACGATGATCATCAACAGGGCGACACCGACCAGCGCCAAACTCCACCACAGCTTCATTCTGCGCACAAAAAAGGAAAGAAATGTGAGAAAATAAGATAAGCTGAACGCCTCGTTAATCTTCCGCCTTTAATCAGCGCTCTTTTAATTATTATATGACAGAGCATCGAGAAACGAGGTCGGATAGGCTTGAACGTAAAGAAAAAAATCCACGTCTACCGGAAGTGGATGATGAGATCGAAGTGGAAGAAACATCGTGTTTTCTTATAGAAACTTCAACATATCGCCATGTTGAAATATATGTATAGAGCTTTTAAAAAATGATCGACAGGAATATTCCTATCTATATAGATACACGTTGTATATGTCAAAGGCAAGAAAAAGTTTCATACAAACGTGAGTTTATAAGTAAATTTATTGTCCAAAACAAATATATCAACTTCTTTTCCTCTTTTTTTTTTCCTCAGGATAGAACCTGTACCTAAATTTTTATCTAACATTCTTGAAACATCCTTTAAATTCAAACGTAGCAAACGTTTACAGGAAAAGTATTTTCAATCAAATATTTCGAGGATAATCAATCAAAAATTTTCGCAGTTAACAATCACAGTTAAAATTCGAAGAAACCATGAATTCGAAAATGTTCTTATTTTTCTGTCGGTTTCGTGGAAACAGATTCGGACGTTCGTTGAAAAATCGCGCTCAAATCAATTTTCACTGTGCCAACACGAATTTGACGGGCGACGTTCCTTTTTTTTCCGTTTTCTCACGGACCTTTAACAACACACGATTCGAATGCTATTTTTTCGTCCGTGTATGGCACGTTCAAAATTTACGGGTCAATTCGTTCGCGCCACTGCCGCGAGATTGGAACTCCGTATGGGGAGAACTAATGTTTTTACTATCACAAGTTTCTCGCAAACATCAAACCACGAGTCATAGTTTTTCTTTTGTGCGTGAATCAGATCGAATCCATTTCTTAAAACAATATCGTAATTGCATATATTTTTATAAGTTTTATACGTTTTTACTATCTTTTTACATGGATATTTTCGGAGTAAACGAATTCCAATAATTTTGCATAAGACTTAGTATTTTGTACATTGTACGTTGTATTATAAGTTATACGTAACAAACAGATTATTTATATTTTCCCCAAATAGAAGAAAACATAAAACGTTAAAAGATCTTTGTTTATTTCAATAAGATACTACGCAACAATTTAGATGATACTGTAATAACTACTTATACGTATAACATAAATTACATATTTTAATAATAATGGCACAAGTTAATGCACGAGCAGAATTACGATTGGCCAATAACGCGTGAACAATATTTTAACGAATAACAACGTTTTATTTTACAGGAACTTTCATCGTTATTGACAAGATAATTGCTCGTTTTATTTCAAGCGGTAAGTTATGTCTAAAAACATGGGTCAAACAAGGCCGTAGTTTGCATATCGTCGGAAAGTTTCGCCCATTTGTCCCTCGTAAATTTTGTAATCGCTCGACAACATGGGAAGTACTAATTGCCAAAGCTGCAAGCCTCAATGGCTTCTCCTCGTAATTATTGAAATCAACGGGGCGCCGTTGTACCGGAAGAACCGGACTAAATGAACCGGTTAAATAAACGTCGAATGTTTTCTGTCTTAATATTCGATTAAATACGGAGGAGGGCGATGGCTTTAGACGTAAACAAATTCCAATTTATTGCGTAGAATAATTACATGCTTGACTGTATACATGTACAGGTTGAGATACGCAAAGCGTAACATTTGAATTTCTCAATAAACGTTGTCCGTATCGAATGTTTTAGGGACTTAATCGTTTGGTTTACTTTGTATTTTTTAATTCGTGAAAGCTTTCGTCAAGAAGGTATCAAGACCACTAAATACTTTTTAAGGATTTAATTGTTAGGATGAAATGGAAATGTTAACCCTCTAATGACGTCTTAGGAAGATACAGCAATAAAAAAGTTTAATCTGAGCTTACAAGTTACAATTATATGTTTGACACAGAGGCTCGACATAACAACAGGGATTACTAAGATAAAACGCTATTCGATTAGTAAAGATAGAAGGTTCTTTGCTACTTTCATTTTATGGTTATTTTGTTATCAACCTGTAACCTTATTTGCATATGTGCCTTATAATATAAAATATTAGATGAAGTGTTTGTTAGACACTTGCAGTAAATGTAACCGATTAAAATATGCTATTCTATTTAAAAAAATGAGCTTGAAACCTGATTGATATTTTTATACACAAAAAACAAATTAAATCGAATAATTGCTTTTTTTCATTTTATTTTTATTTTGATTAAAATTTCTAGGTTTATATCTTTAATATTCACAAAAATATTTTGGTCCTCGTATTTTACGTGTCTCGCTCTGTATGTAAACCGATGTTTGACACAGATGCATGGACGAGTTAAATCGTCAGGTTAATTAATAGGGAAGTGCGGGGGCGAGAAAATTATACCAAAAGCAATTCGTCACCCTTCCACAGGAGGAAACGTTCGTTTGTCTCTTACATTTGCACCGTAATTACTGAAATCTTGTCCATTTGTGTCAACGATTTCGACAATCAATGCCAATGAAACAATGATATGTTTATCTCATTACGAAGCTACTTTGCGGTGCAATCAATCGAAATTGTTCGGACAATAAACGTCGAATACATAACCGGCTTACACGCACTGGCGGCCTTGCCTTTATTTTACCGGGGGAAAGTTAATTTTGAACGTAACAGTTCACCGGTATCGTCGATAAAATATTCATGGTATCGCGTTTTAAAAAGCGATAAAACTGGGACACTATGTATTCCTATATAATTTTCCCTTTTCATCGTGCGTATCGGCAATGAACGGTTTACGGCAGTTGAAAACGCCTATTTCGACCAATACATTTAGAAGTAACAAATTGATTACTTTTTGCCGCGCTTTCGCTTTGTGACATAACTCGAATATATTAGTTTCTCAAAAAGTGGGCACAATTGTCTTTGAATATTTTTCTATTTTAATTTATTACTAATGAGAATAATAAACTAGTAATAAGAACCTAACCTCAAACTAGTAATAAGAACTCGTAAAATAGAATAGGACGTCGTTTCTGTAATTTTTAGTTTGTAACACAAAAGAAATTTGCTCGTCAAATGATAACCTGAGGATAACGTATTTTGTGATATATGGCAGACAAGTTTTATGAATTATGAGTGATAAGTTTGTAGCAAGGGTGCATTACAGTTAAAATGTAGATAAAGAAGATAAATAAAGGTAACCTAGAAAAGAATTTTCTAGGTTACCTTTCATTTTTATCCTCAACTGACTAGTTTATTTAATTTTAATTTTTACTTTAACTAGTTTTTAATTACCATGTAAGAGGACCTAGCCCCACTTGAATAACTATAAATTGAATAGTTTAACCCAAGGATCTATGGGTCATCCATAACCTAAAAGTACCAATTAAATGAATTAATATCTTTTGTTGTACTTATATCAGTATGTATGTGTATCATAAACATGTACGGAAAAAAAATGCAATTGATAAACAATGGAAAAGTTAGAGAGAAAAATGTATATTCTTCGGTATTCCATAAAAAAGAAATTATCAATACAGAAAAGCTCGAATCGTGACGATCAAATGTCTCCCGGTAATGAATGCCACGTCTCAATTAATTTCCTAAAAGAAACAAAGACCAGAAGATCGAACGATATCGATTCAGTTATTCGCTAACTGTTGCTAAAACTGAAGATTGAGAGAGCAAAGTAGGATACGACACAGGATAGGTTGAGAAGAGGAAAGAAGAAGGGAGAAGCCAGAGAAATACTATGGAAATTTTTATCGCTACACGTTGTGTACAATCAACGTTGGATCATTTTCACTAATGAGCTCCACTAGAAAACATTGCATGAAAAATAATAATCGTTACTCGGTGACTAACGTTGAACCGTGGATTCAATTTTCGCGGAATGAGCGACTACACGTAATTAGCGATTAGTAAACAGAGAGCGCTAATATCGTTATGGAAATTGCGATGGTTTTACCGAGGATATTCGTCGCACGCATTTCTCGTTGGAAGTAAATTAATACTCCGTGGTACCCGTATAAAACTACCGTTTCTGGTGTTCATTGTCTTGAACAAACTCTATTTCCATGGAACAAGGATGGATTATATTTCCATTTCAAAAGCTCGACTTTATCTTTCATCCTTATATACGCAGTTGCTTTTTCCTTTATCTAATATATTAAATATGTACATACTCTTGATAGGAGTATTAGGTGTAGCGAGGTTGTAAATTAAAGCATTATCAAGGCACATCGATTGATCTTTTTAGGGTCGTATACGTCTCGTACGCATATAGATACCTTCATCAATTTAAAGAGACCTTAAAGTGGGAACACCTTCAATTTTGTTTATGATGGTAGTCTATAAAATATTCTTGTTTACTTCATTTTAAAATATTATATTACGTATAGAATAAAATATGTATATTTTCGAGCCTGATTAATTCTATGGCTACATATATATATCTTTTCCACCAAGTGTACACGTTTGATATTCCTCGTATAAATTTCTTTGTTCTTATTGATTATACTATATTCAATGTAATAATTGTTGAACAGCTTTCTATCTTTTTCTTCGCACAAAATTCAAATATTAATTATTTATAGTATTTGTGAAACGTATGTCGCTTTCTAACAATGAAGTCGAAGGTTATGACAATACGACAATTTCGTAATACAATGATAAAGCGATTAAAATATGACGGCACACGTTTCTTTCCAACGAAACGAAGGAATTTATTTGATGGCAACCGAAGTTCAATAGAAATTGCGACGGATGTTCGTCAATCTCTTATGACATTGAAAGCGGGCACGAGTGTTCTGATAGCCTGTCGGGGGACAAGTTAGTTCATATAACCAGGTCGTTCATATAATAGGAATCTACCTATATCTTCCCTAATCAATCATGATTTTTCAATCGGTTAATAGAAGTTCATATTCATGTCAGAGAATTCAATGAAATATTTGCTCTTAAATACGTAATAATGTTGCAAACTTGTATCGACTGCGAGGCACGAGAATCGCATAACGCGTGCTGCTACTCTTTACATCTTATTGTTAGACGTTCGTATAAGTGGATTCACGTTCGGCAGCAGTTAATACAGGTACGAATGGCTCGGCTAAAGTTCAGTCGATCAGGCACTACCAGCATTTTGTTCGTGCAGATTGGTTTAATTATTATCGAAACGCGGGAAACATCGCAGATTGAAAGAAAAAAAGAGGTCATGGAATGACGGGGAAGGGAGCAATGATTTTTTAATGTCGGGAGAACTCGCGGCCCGACGTATTATAACCTCGTTTCGACGAGAGGGATGTTAATTAATCTTAAGAAGCAACTGTCTTCGTTAACGAGGCGTTACAAACGAGAAACTAGCTTGCAACTTTTTAAATTTATAATTAAGCTGGTTCCTTCACCTCGTTTTTCACTCTTCGTTTTGAAAGCTTATATCCGTAGTTTTTACTTGAATTTAAACAAATACCGCACCAGATAGTTTTACCTTTTTTTCAAATTCTATTAATAGTTTTTTATTATATACTTTTTGTAGGTTAATAATTATGTCAGCGTATGACAAAGCAGCAATGCCTCGTTAAAATTAACGTTACGGAACTCTGTCAGGTGCGTACGATTTATGAAGCATAAATTTCGTACGAACTTCGTTTTTCAACCACTAATTTTACGGCACTAAGGCACAATAAAATTTCCGTTTTTAGTAATATTACTCACGGAAAATGATATTGCACGATATAATATTCGCGGCGCTATATATCAAACAGGTTATAAGCCGTAGAAAAATTACAGTGTTCAGTTTTATGTATCCCTCTGTAAATTATTAAACTTCCAAACATAAATCTGCACTTTTAAAATAAATTTTTTAAAAATTATTTATATAGAAATTGTTTAGCTTTATTAAACATATTATTCTCATAATAAATTATTGATAGTGATACTAAGAATTGTATAATGTAAAAAAAACTGAGTCTTTTTAAATCGTGCAAAGTAATTGTAAATTGTAAATAGCAGTTGTAAATACAAAGTGAACATTTCCTAAACCAAATTTCCTTCACATACTATAATTAACTTTAGTACAATAATTTTTAAACTTCCTACGCAACATCGGAAGTATTCTAATAATTAATTCCGCTCGTATTGAGTAAATTGTATAAAAGGCGGTGTAACAACATTTCAACACATAAGAACAGAATGTCAAATTGAAGTTCGTTCGGAATCCCAACAGAAGAGAGGATTAACGCGAAAATAGCTGTGAATGTTGAAGGCCTGGAAGAATGAATTTTAACGAGGGAGGTAGGCATAAGAGAATAGCACAAATCGGGCCGAAACCAGCGGCGAAAAGTTTAATAACCGCGCGTTAATGAACGGCAGCTGCAGTTCCGCGAATCGTGTTCGTAGCGGTGCCATTTCGCACAGGCTGCATTCTTATGGGGTGAAAAGAACAGCCATTGGTGAGAGAAAAAAGGGATCGCTGGAAAGAGTACGGAGGAGAGGGGAGCGGCAGAAGAACGAGAAGAAAAGAAGGGGAGAGGGTAAAAATCGGGAACACGCGAAGAAAAATCGAAAGAAATGGGGACGGGTGGAAATCAAAAAGGAAACGAAAGAGGCGAGTGAAAATGAGTAAAATAGTTTGTCAAAAGGAGGAGAGAAAAGGATTTAAAAGTTCGAAGAATTATAAAGGGGCTAAAATGGAACTTTGATGAAAATGGAATGACTGAGCGAAAAAAGAAGTAAGAAATGGAAAACATGTATGCGAGTTTCTGGGAAAAGAATTGGAAGAGACGAAAAATAGAGTAAGGAAGAAAAGAGAAAGAAGGAGTAAATTGAAAATTGGAAAAGTAATTGAAGAAAAGAGAAATATCATAAAAAAAGGGGGGAAAGGTGCGCGAAGGCAATAAATGGGAATAAAAGAGACAAAGAAATAGTAGTGATTTAAGGAATTACATGTAATAATATATATATGTATATATATAATATATACACGATTAAGAGGATCAAGTAGTAAAAAGCTCATAAGTAAGCGAAATAAAGTGTGCACGAAGTTAAAGAGAACATATTCCCTAAATAAAGGAAAAGCTGGTCAGAGACAAAAGTGGAGAAGGCAAAGACTGTGGTAAAAGGAAGACGGAAAATGAATTAGCTACGTATATTAAACTTCGCACAAATGAACGATGGCAGGACTATAATAGATGCAATATACCCAGATTACAAACGCTTTTCGCAAGTGTCCTCTCTGAGTATTTGTATTTTATAAAAGTTTTATAAAATCAATTAAGTTTTTTGATCTTATTAATCGCTTAAAATCTAGCAAGTGGTATTACATTCAACAGATCGTAACACTCGAATAATACAACGGAAAAGAACAACATTCCTCAAATTATGTTTCTAATTAATGTTACATACAGAATCACTTTCAGGCTATTCCGATACGCGTTAGTACAGAATATCGAATAAACCATAATTATAATTTCGAAGCGACGTGATCATCCGGGAAATTTAATCTATTCCGAAGAACATATGGCGTACTGAGCGTGCTATTTTCAATACATATCTCTCACCACGATAATTGTTCGTTGAATTAATTTTCGAGATTAATTACCACTTTGTGTATCTCGTGGAAAGCTTTGTCTTCTATTGTCAAATTTTCACAGACAGTATACATATAAAGATGCTGATCATTGTTATAAATGAACGTTCGATAACAGTCGAGACAAAATATCACTATCTTATTCCGAGGTTAAGAATATTTGCATCTGTTCGTTTAACGTTCATTAATATAACGTTCATACAACGTTCGTTATTATAACATCTGACGCTTTAACGAGACGAAATTTTAGTGGAATTAAATTTTTAATCTTTTTAAATCCATCCTACAATATATACGTGTGCATAATATGTAAAAACGTTGGCTGGTCCACTAAATTTTTGTGAGAAAAGGCGGTGCATTTTCAATGGAGGTTCATAAATATGCGGAACGACGTGTGGTGGCGCGACAAAATTGCGACACTGTACGACGGCCCTGACCGATCCCGGCCACGGAAGCTGCAGATTGATTTGGTAAAGGGTGCACATGACGATACGCATAAATCATTGTTTCAAGGTCCTTCCTTGCATCACACGCGTTTGAACGATGTACGGTTAGAGGCGCATAATATGCAACGCTTTGAGCGCGTCTTCAAAGAGATCTCTTGAAATTGATCCTGTGCGAAACAGTGGCTGCCAAACCGGCTGTTTCGGAAACGAAATGCAAGACAAGGACAAAGTCACCGGAAAACTTGTTACTGCAACCTCGTGCTCTCCATTTCAAATTCGATTCTTTAGTCTGTCACAGTGTGAATACGCAACTGTCAAACATTTCTTTGAAGAGAAAATGGAATACAATAGGGATAAATTTGGACTTTGTTCTCATTGAATTTCAATTGACCTGAATGGATAATGTTCATTCTAAATATTACAAAGATCTAACATCTCAAATATACCAAACCAAATCGAATAAATCAATACGTATTTGGTTGGACGTCAAAGATATACTAGCTATAAACATATCTTTTTATAAAGATTGGTAAGATAACAATTTCGTTTATCCGAGTAACTTTGTTGCTTTCATCTGTTGCCAAACGTGACACGAATATTTTCTTCGTAGTAGATGTATCGACATTGCGAAGATCGATGTAAGGTGTGGTGTCGTTACAATATCTGGTCACATCACTATTGTTAGTCGTTTCATCGAGTAAGAAGACTAACGAGACGATCGAGCAGTTCGTCCTCGCAAAAACCTTATATTTGTGATATTACAACCTTGATAGTGTGGCGAGGACGACAGGAAAGTTCAAGAACTTTCATCGAATAATAAGATGAAAGAATTTCAATAAATACTTTTTGTGTCGCATGCCCGATAGAATGGAACAAATCCGTATCGTTCAATTTCAGTCATGAATAATTCAGAATTTCTTATATAATCCAACGACTTTCCATTTTAACTTTAAAACGAGCTACGTGTCGTATACTTTCTCCTCTCGTGTGTTATTCGGTCGATTAAATCGAGGGTTGGACACTGGCGAAAAAAAGAAAAACGAGACTATAAAACCGCAACCCTGCGTAATAACATGTCGATAAGTTGTTTGTAAACAAGGCTCAGCAAAGTCTGCGATCGCACGCAACAAAAACCGCTACTTCCAGCATTCCTACAGCCTATTGTTGTGGCGACATCGATGAAGAAAGTTTCTAGTATCGTGTTACACTGCTTAGTAGTCCATGTTATTTGCGAGATGGAATTACCGTCCAAGAATATGTATTACTAATTACTCATACAGTGGGCGTCATCTGCAATCATTGCGATAATAATAATAATATGTGATCGTAATTCAGAAACTGTATTTATGCGTAATGGCCTTCGCGTGAAGTGGCATATCGAGTTAGTCACAATAACCACTGGCTATATATACGTATTTATATTTCAAACAGTAAAAAAGAAGAAGGCTGAAATCCGAAAACGAAGGGAATTTTATGAGCTATACGAAACATTACGATCCTGTCTTTTTATAAAGGAACCGATAAAACTTACAGTGGCTGGAAAAAATACTTGAACACTTCTAGAAACTATTTCCGAATACACAATGTACATAAAAGTTAGAAAATATTTATTACGAATACAATGCATAGGGGCTACAATTATACATTATATTAATAAACCACAATATGTATCCAGTATGTAGGATATTTCTTAACACTTTCTATATGATTAAAATGGCTATTCATGCAGTAAACTAATTTTTTACTAAATATATGTTTGCGATAAATATCTTATAACTTAGACATAATACGTTTAATGGTTTCAAATTTTATCAGTATAATCAAATTAATTCATTAACTTATACAATCATACATAATCATACTTTCGTGAGTCACCGCATATATCCTCCGTACAATTAAAATAGGTATTCAGGTATTAATAGGTCATCAGGTATTTCCCTGGTAACCGTAAACTGAAATTTTCGCACGAACAGTAGTGGCAACGCTGTCTGTAAACAGTTATTATAACTACGATAATTGAAGGAGTCCTTAGGGTAAATTTTATGAGCATGACATCACCCTGAGACATCGAAAGAAACCTTCCGAGTTGAAAGAACTCTGGAAGGAGTATCTCGATGTCATACGTCCGGGGGACATATGTCGACTCACGAAATAATCTCTATCGTGAAAAAGTAACACGGTGATCTCTCCAACCACGAATAACCCTCGACATGTGTTTTGACGATAACTAATCGCCTGTCGTCCACGTGTTCTTTCCTTGGGAAGGCAATTCTCACAATAGGACGTCATGAGGGGGTTCTCTGTTTACCTCTAAGGTAAACTTTTCAATCCTACGATGGCAGCGCGTTTCAGGGAGGTCGAAAAGGTTAAAAATGTATGTTCAGGATTTATTTGGTTCTTTGCTGTTTACACACATACACACGACATTGACTTTCCTACGTTTGAATTTTGAAGAAATGTTCAAGACATGAACGTATGGTATATACAGTGAAAAAAGAGAAAAATATGTCTGTTTAAATATTAATAAGAGTTATTATTCGTAGAATTGAAGTACGTATAAGAAAATGATAAAAAGAAGCATGTTTTTATGACAGGCAAAGATAGCAATCGGGTGCGCGAGTCGATAAACTACATAGAAACGATCCTTTTAACGAGGAACTGTATTGTTGATTTCCTTTCCCTCCCTGCGCGTTGTAAGGACGAAGAGGAGAACGGAATCAGTTATAATATCCATTTCTATGGAACCAACAGCAACGCCTGATATCGAATGCTATCGACCTGAGCAACGACGCTGCACAGGAAACTGGTCGAGATATCGCACTACCATATATTCTCACCTTTAATGCTTTAGCCATGAATAGAAAAATATGATATCCAAAATTTTTCTTATATTTTTCCATTACATATTTCCAGGGATATATGTATGTGCAAATATAATAGATGCATATATAAGTTTATAACAATAAAAACTATTTCCATGAAAGTTCAGTCGACACGTTTATTTTCAGATTTTGTCGGTTGCGAGGTTGGGAATGGTATTATACGTCTCTAGGTGGAGAATGGAAGTTGTCCTCGTCATTCGACTGTAAACTATGGAATTTGGCGAATCTCAAGCTTTCAGGATCTGCAAGCATCCATGGGTGTAGGGGGTAAGCAGCGTAACTCTGCATTCTCTGTGACATGTCCGTTGAAAAATCAATTTCGAATAGAAAGATAAATCGAAGAGATGTATAGCGAGTGGCTGCTGCTAAGTTATTCGCCATCTTGCATTGGTGCAACAGATACTTCTATTCATAGATTATTTTTATGTATGAGACCTAAAGCGATTTTACAACATTTTTGTAGGCTTAATTTAATTTCTCGATAAATGTCATGGTAAAAATTTTGACGAAGAGAAAACTCTATTTTTGAAGGATTTATTTGAATAATGAAAAGCGCCACAGGAGTAGAATATAAAGTGATATAACAATATATGAAAAGATTAATTGTAAGGCAAAACACAAGATAGCAGTGATCAGGCATTGATCATTTTTAAATGCTTTGGAGTGCCATCAAATTTTTGTAATCTCTCTGTATTTTCGAGCTATCGCGGGTAGACGTGGTCGCGAGAAAACGCGTCAACGCGTCGTAAATTCCCGTTACGATTGTAATGATCGACGCCACGAATAGATCGATCCTCTAATTTCCGTTAAGATAATAGGGGTAGTTGTTGGAGTATAACACTGCGATTCACAGGATTATAAAATTTATTTGCCACGCTGAAGATAGGAGGAAGAAGCCTCCTACCAATGTGGTTCATGGGCGACAGTATTTATGGGAAAAAGTTGCTTTTCCGTTAGACAACTATTTGATTTTTCCCCATTAAGTAATTACCTGCTTTTCTATACTATATAGTTACAATACTTTTACAATAGAATTTACAATAGAACTTACTAATGACTTACTTATAACTTTACCAGTTATAAACCGAAAATACTTGCAGGATTAACGGTTCCTGTAGGTTTATAAGACTCGGTTTATGGTAGGACCTTAGGTTATAGAGGGTCTTTTTTCTTCCAAAACGCTATGTGCTATGAGCAATAAAATTGTTTACATTAACATAGGCATACATTACCTACTGTGATTTTGAACACAATGCGTTTCAACAATAATACTTGCAGTAATAAGCAACAATGAATCGAATTCTCTAACTGTTGCATTTGCTGAGAATAATTTAATTTACGCGCTTCATTAGTATGCTTTATATATATATAATAAAGTATAAAAATAAAAAATCCTGTAATTATACTGTTTTTTATTTATTTATCAACAAAATGGAGAAACATTTTCTTTAATCTCCGCTTTGATAAATATCAAATAATAACGATGTTCGTTTACAGAAAAATTCTTTTCGTGCCTGTATATGGACAATTTCAAACGTATCCTTGTTAGTTTAGCGAAAATTAAATGCCTACCGGCTAACAAACATACATCACACTCTGAAATCTTTGAAATCATTAGACCACGCGGTGGAACGTAACAAGAGTGTATGTATGTGTATATATATATAGGAGAGCTAAAAAGAAAGGATGAAATGGGGGAGGGGAATTCGAAATCGTTAAAACTCCAGCGTAACACAGTACGAAAGTCGTTAAGTTAATTTGACATGTCACTCGGAAAATTCTCTTTAATTACGGACGTCCACTCGAGCTTTTTCTATAGCAGAACCGTAAGAAAGTTACGTTTTAGAGATTCCGCCCTTATTACTTGGGAAGCGCTTTTTTCTTCAATTATAAAGCACTAACGAAATAAAAACATAGAAAGCAGTCACAGAAACGACAGAGGAAAAATCCACCAGCAACCAACGTACACGATGCTCGCGATTAAGAAAAAGCCAAGATAACAAAAAAGTAGAGCCGAAGATGAAATTTCTGCAGTGAATTCTGACAATGAAAAAAAAAAAAAAAAAAAAACATTTAATTGCGCGAAGTAAGTCATTCGAAATTGCCATTTGATTTACATTCACACGATATTGCTATTTCTGAAGGAAAATGTTATATTAAACATAAATATATAACTTCTGCCAAAAAAAATATCAGATGTCAAATTAACTTGACCACTTGAAGGAACTTTGAACTATTTTAAACCTTTCAGTTCATAATATGAACCGAATATTATTATTAAAATGAGTTATCATGTATCTAAAACGGTTTTTGGGTCGTAACGGAGATAAGCTTCTTCTCTAAGTCTAGTTATACCTAGCGAGGAAGTCGCACTTTGTGCGAACTTGCTTTCTTAAATACGTTACGAGCAGATAAATACATATTGTTAGTTTCATCGACATAGAACCAACAAAAGGCTACCCTAACCTATGTACATGTAATACGTTCGACGCTACTTCGTACGTCTCCGTTGGAACGATTTTATTCGATCAAATTTTCCCTTTGATAACACGTAACATTCGTTTGACCCATTTCCCTCTTGGAGACGATATTATCGACGTAAATCAGACGTTGGAAATTTCGAGCAGTCCGCTCTGTATATTTGGCGTGCTGTAGGACCTGTAGATTAAAAGAGAGGAAGGAAAAAAGGGGTTGAGGAAGGGAGAAACAAAGATAGAAACCTCAGTGAGGTAATTATAATAAGGAGAAGGCTTTTTAACCTAATGCCTTTTCAGCTTAATCCAACTAAAATTTATCAAAAAGGTCAATGCATTTACAGAGAATTTACATACACAAAAATTTACAAAATGTAACATATAAGAATATATAAAATTTACAAAGTGCTCTTTCGTAATTTCTTTTGAAAGAGATTTCTAATTGAGTTCTATTTCTTTAAATGTGTTCATAAAAATATGAATATATAAAAGTTTTCACTGTCTAGTAATACAATAAATCTTTGGAAAAAAAAGAAAAACTGAAATAAAATAGTGAAAATTGAGAAAAGTCACTAAGCTGCATAATTAGCCGCAGTGACAGTGGCGCAAGTATAGATTCAGTGTAACAAGAGAGAGAGAGAGAGAGTCCTGGCGACACTTGTCAGCGTGGTTAACCAAGGAAATTCTGTTTAATTAGAGAAACCCACTCGAGGCTTTCTTGTAGAGAAAGCTATTTTTAAAAGATCCCTTCCCCCTTCCAGACCACCCTCGCCGTATCCTTTCTTCTTCTTTCTCCCGCTCTGTGTGCATCGTGGAGCCCAGCAATGCGGCTTTGCTTTTGTTTACAGAGGCGTGCCAGATAGAACCGACGCGATGTTGAGAAAATGAACAGACGCACGAAGGTGACAAAGGAAGGTAAAAACTCGTGTTGGAGGAATCTCGTGGAAGAGGAAAGTACTTATGTGTATGTTGTACAGGAGTTCACACATTGGAACACGATGCGTTCTTTCCGCCATGATGGAAGCTCGGATTAACAGATTCTTTGAAAATGTCCTGAAAGATAACAAGAGGCGGTATGTTGCACGGAACAGCTACCATACGAACTCTTTGAAGCTCGTTTACTAATTTCCAGATCTTTGTACTTATACACGTTATATATGTCTTAAGAAGTTTCAAAGACGTAACAAGTTAGGAGAGATTCAAACGAATGAAAGCTTTGACGAAGGAGTGTAAAGCATACGTGTATGTTCACTTTGTTTGTAGTTTGGTCTTAATTACAGTCTTTCATAGCTTTGATCATTACTGGAAAGTTTATAGAGTGATGTTATATAGTAGAAATATAAAGGGGAATATAATTACATCGAATATTCACTATTGATTTCGTCGCTGATAACACTGTTTAACACGTATTTAATTTTGCAACCTTCAATTGGCGATTTCTGTAGACCGTAGAGAGGTAAACACGAACCTCTAAAACGTTTTTACCTAGAACCCACAGTTTTCAAAAAAAAATAATTTTGAACATAATTGCAAATTTTCAATTTCGGAAATGTTTTGTGCTTCTACATTAGCAGCTAGTGAGTTGCAATTGAGTTGCAAAAAATTCTGTGGACATTCCTTACGTTTTTCAATCTATTTTAAAAACTAAAGGCGTAAAAGAAAATCTAACTATAGCATGTGATGCAACAGACATTTATGTTAAGGAAAGCATCGAGAAAAGCTGGAAGATCGTGATTTGTTTCCAATATAAAAGCGAAAAACTTTGGCAAAACACGCAGCAACGGTAATGGTACTCAATACTGGAGGATAACAGCCGCGCGCGTTTAGCGGTTCTATTACACCGAGCGGCAGACGAGGGAATCACCAACATTGAGTATCACTGCCACCACTATGTGTTTTGTTACTGTTTCGCTTTTATATTGGAAACAAAATATGATTTTCTACTTTTTCTTGATGCTATCCTGAACAGAAATGTCTATTCTATTGCGTGCTATGGTTAAATTATTTCCCAGATTTTTAGTTTTTGAAATAAACTGAATAATATAAGGAAAAAATGGCGTGTTTTAGGTGTCTTTTTCACTTCGATCATTATTTAAACATATATAAATGTTTAGATGATATTTTCGAAAATTGTAGATTCTAGGAAAAAATGGTTTGCAGATTCGAATTTATCTCGCATATGTCTAGAAGAATTACCTATTAAAGGTTACAAAAACGCAAAGATCTGCTTTTCCGAATTACCCATGAATATTAATTCTTCTGTTACTTTAGGTTTTTAATATATTCAATACGCGCGGTGATCCTTTATACGTATCCATTATATCGATTGTCTCAAATATCGAAAATTCGGCTTATATCATTTTCCAATAAAAAAATATTTTTAACAAAAATGTTAATGTCTGACTGAGTGGATATATCTTACAATCGGTGAACACATTTTACTATTGTAAAGGACACCTAACGTCAAAACTATTCCAATGACTGTCAAATTGATCTCCGGTGCACGATACAAATAAAAAGTAGAAAATAGAAAAAGGAAAAAGAGTATAAAAAGTTACTGTGAAAACAAACAAACAGAAAAAGGGTTAAAAAAAGTAATTGATTTTCATGAAGAGTAAAGGTTAAAAGTGACGACAACCCCTCTGGCAGGTTAAAATCTACCAGGCGTCTAGCAATAAAAAGAACCTATGTGCTGTGAAAGGTAATTGAAAACCGTTACTATTTGTCTTGTATCCAGAAAGAAGAAAAAGCAGCGTTGCCACCAGTCGGAATTGACAAAATTATCGGTACACTTCAGTGGATATCGTGGAAGCCGAGAGACAATAGAGCAACTTTTACCTTTGTCGAGAGTCGTCGTCTCATCGATGGCCATTGTGTCACGTTCGATGACAGAGACGTGTGTATTGTATACTATGTACATAACATATACGCATTCACATTCGAAAATTGAAAAGGAAGCTCGAAAACATGCGAGACTCAGCTCCCTTTAGAATGGAACGTCTTCGTAGGAATGCGTATTCACCGACAATTGCACTAAAATTTTCATTAGATTAGAAAAAATGTATCGGGTGTTTTGAATGTGGAATACAAATTAATCTATAACATTTTAATATTAAATACATGTCCATATTTCTAACACTAAAGATATACATATAGCACTTTACTATAGTTTACTAGTTATAGTAGTTTAAAGTATTTTAACACTTAATGTAGAAATTAAATGAAAAATGAAACTTCCAAATTCCGTATAACACACACATAATACATATATTCAAAAAAGTATTTTCAATAATTAGTCGTATACTTTTGTAAACTATTGTAAATCGTAAATGTCCATATAAAATTGATATTTCTTAAACGCTCTACAAAAAATAAGAAACTTCAACATTTTGAGGTTAGCAAGGAATTCATATCGCGATTATTTGCAATTTGCCTCGGCCACGAGAACAATTTATTTATTATCCGGCACGTTCCTTAATCCAATTTCAACAAAGTTGCGAAATATTGCCGGCTGTGAGCTAAATTGTAATCAAACGGGTGATCGTTGCGTATGATACACGCGTTTGCATGCAGGCGGGCATAGTTCTAAATTAAGGCGATAACCAGTACTATATTTGGATATCCTCCATCAACGTACAGCGATAACGCTGGAATCGTTCTCTTTGTCGAAACTTCCTACCAATTCCTGAGCGATGCAGATTTTGACGTAAACACACACAGGTTCGTGCATTCGCGAAGTCATTGACTCCTGTTGAAAAAAAGAAGAGCAAAAAAACCCTGAAAATAGTAACCAGCACAGGGTAAAGCAGGAAATGTGCCACGTCCCACTTGGCAGCACTCCTGATTTGGAAATCGTATACGTAAGCGCAATAAAGGAAATAGAAACCGAGCGAGTGAGGTTAGGTAAGCAGTGAGGATGAACGAAACGGGAACCGCTCCTGAAGTCCAATTAAATTAACGACACGAACACGTGCAATTGAAAAACATCGTTCAACCGACAAGAAGTTACATATTTGTTGACGAATCAAGGCTGTCAGCTCTTGTAATTTAATATTCAGATGTCTTACGAGTATTCGAAACTATAATACCGTGTACGAGTTGATCGATTTCGATTAGTCTAATCGAACATGTTGGGTCGTAAGATACATTTAGATATTAATTAGTAAACTGCGGTTGTTTATACATTTTGGGGAAATTTATAAGTGCAAAGATCCGCAGAATGCATACAATAAACAAGGATATCTAAAACGAAGTACTTTTTATAATATTTAGTGAATGAATGAAACAAATTTCTTATTTACATCCAAGTCTTTAGTTATATTTATGAAAATATGGAAATGCATAAACATCCGCAATATATTTATTAGGATTTTAAATTTAATTTTGTTTCCATTCAAGTAGGTTGCTATATAGAGCAATTTTTACATGTTTCTTACGAACATCCGATTAATTGACGGAATTATCTTTGGATATGTAATTCCATAATAAACGAGCAATATCTCATATCAATATTTCTCCCTTTTCCAAGGATATTCCATAAAAACAAAAAAGAACCACCTTCTCCAATAATATTCTTACCTCTGACCTTTGTCTTTTAGTAATTCTGATAATATCGATATTTACATATTCGAATTAATTAAAAATGGAGCACACGAATTCGTATCTACACAAATTAACATTTTAATAATGAGAGTAGAAAGTTCAACTTCCCTGAGCAATATATCTACATTTTATGTATTTGAAATAGTAAAATACCAGAATACAATTCAAATATATCGTAAACATAGCAAAGAATCTCGACTGGGACTACTTAGCGTCCGAATTGATTTTTCGTCGGTGGAAACCGTGCAATGGCCGAAACGTCTAGGGGCCGGATGAAATTGACAAAATTATCGAGAGCAACGAAGTGGAGACGAAGACAATGAGACAATAAACGCACGTTTCCCTTTGTCGAAGTTGCTCATCGGAGCTATTGTCGCGTTGCGACGCGGTGCGCGGCCGTCATCGCTTTCCGACTTCGGACGAGATACTTTTCCGGTATCCAGGGTGCAACCGAATCGGCCGAAGTAACGGGAATCGAGTTTATGGGAGTTGGAGAGTGGCAGACACGCTGGTGATATACAGAAGGCAATCCTTAATCGTGTGTCAACGTTGAGGACGAGCCACGCGCCTTCTATGCAAATGGAAATGGAAAAACTAATGCACTTTAGGGGAAACATTTTATTCTATAATCCGGGTTCTCAACTTGTCAACGGGGCTATAAAGCATTTTTTTGGAGATTGTGATTCTTATTTTTAGTTGTAATTATACATTATTTTTATAGAAAATTTTATCATACAAACACTTTCTATATGAATTTTTTTAATATAGATATATTGCAATATTCTACTGTAGAATACTTGTAATATTGACTTTTATAGAAAATATAGCTATACAAAAGTGTTCGATAATTATTTAGTTCAATGTAGCTACATAGATTACGGTTTTTCCAACTGTTAAAGAGTATAATAGATAAATAAGATGGTTAAGATTCTAAAACGATAGGAAAATTCTTGTAAAAATTGCAACCGACAAGAATCTTTTAATTCTAAGATTGTAATAGATTCAATTTCTATAAATTTAATTAAATTTTTTCAATTTTAATTTGTTACAGAAATTGTAATAATACAATTTTTGTGAAAGGTAACTGTCCTATAATATAGGTCTTCCATATATAATATAAGCTTTCAGATTTCGATCGGAATTCATGTATCAACCCTGAGAAGAGGAAGGAAGCCCGATAGCTTGAAAAGTCACTTTGGACAATGTTGAACTACTTCGAGTAAAGGATTAAGTTCCGGCGATCAAAGATGTGTTTCGAGAAAATTCTGGCCTATAGAAACCAGATTGAACAGTTACTGCAATAACGTGTCTTTTGAACTTGCAACTTAGTACGTCAAACTTCAGAAATTTCTGGATAGATATTCTTTGTCTAAACAAACGATACTTCTCGCAGCATCGTGTAATCCCCAAGAGAGAGAGAAGAATTTGAAAGAAACAAGTGACACAGAAGGGACCAAGAAAATCGAAAAAGGTAGATGAGGAAAAGAGCAACATCAGAGTAGAGAAATTGGATCTCAAGGCAGCAAAATGTTCGATAGAGGCGAAAAAATTGAAACGTCGGTGAAAGGACAGAAAGGAGACAGAGCAAGGCATAAAATAAAAGGTGGCTGGCCACGCGACAAAGCAAAGGATAAAGATATATGTATAGTCTGTTGAAGGGACAAGAAAAAGACCCTAGAAAAGGAGCTATAAGGAGATAGAAAAAGGACGAAAAAAAAGAAAAGGGAAACTTGGGTAAAGGTTCCGCCTAAAAGAAAGGTGGAATATAGTAGTACCATAGGTATAGCAGTGGATGTATCGGGAGTGTCACGAGAACAACTCAAGTAGGATGCAATACCGAGTTTGCTGGAGGCAGTAAAGCAGATAATGCGTCGTCAGATATAGACCATGCGGTAGCTCGACACAAGCAGCCACCAGTCTCGACATATCCATGTAGGGGACGTTGCTCTTGGATCCAGATCTACGTGCCTCTCTATTACATTCGTTTCTAAACCACGCATCTTTCACGAAAGCACCCTTTCTCGGAATTATTAGAGCAACTTCGATTACGCTACTTCTCTACGCAATTACGAGACATGGTTCGAGAACAATGAATTCTTATAAAGGGGAAGAGCAAGACTAACTTCTCTGAGAAACAATTTAATTTTTTTTAATGCATTAATTTTCAAGAGTTTTGGAATATTTATCAATAAAAATATATACTCGGGCCAAAGAAGACGTTTTTAATCTTCGAATTTCTCTTTCCTCCAAATTTCCATTTTTATTAATAAATATTTCAAAGATCTATTTTATAGAAAGGTTTTGCAAATGAAAATGCTAAAACATTGCTATATCATGCATACAGCTGTAGATATGGTAGCTCCACATCGATAACTGTCGCCACCTAACGCTTTAATTTATGACCACGCTATATCGTTTCCACTAGCTATACATCTTCAGTGAGAGATAGACAAATAGTCCAATAATGTTACTTGATTACCTAGAGATTACTGAAATCTTCTGAATACCCTTTCTCTGACTAGTTTGGTTATTTACCTTATCTCATTTCTTTACTGCACATATATACCTTCATGGTAAATCAAGATATGCGTGATGGTGATACGAGTTGATCTTAGGACAACAGGAATACACAGTCGTTATTGTATCCCGTGTGCAGTTTCCTGCCTGTATTTGGACGCGGATTAGCCCGTGGATATCGAAGTCATTAGATGGCGATGAAACTTGGTTAATATGGACATTTATGGTACGTCTGATGCGGTATAATTGAACGGGCATTATGGGCATTAATCGGTAACGGGCATTGATCGGTAGAAAGTTGATTAGCTCTTGACAATACTAATAGTGATGTTTTGTTCAATGCTTATTTTTATTATGAAGTAAACAAAATTCATCTTTTTACTATGAAGAAAACGAAAGAACAACTATATCAATGAATCCGATTTCACAGAAAACACAGCTTTTAATTGAACCTAATTTGATATAACCTAACATCTTCGGTGAAATTAACCATCAAATACACCAAGTCCAAAAAATTTCTGTTATAGCACATTTATGTAACAATCAAAAACAAAGAGATAACCGAGTGTTCTCGCGATAGAAACTATCCCAGTAGAATCGTTATTCGATCGAAGCTAACAGAGCGAACGAGCCCCTAGAGCAAACGAAACGGTGGGAAAATATTTTTGTCCGGTAGGCGCCGCCATCATACAAACGTAGTCGTTGATCCTAAAAAATTCGCACGTAACCATCCGCGAGTGGCCTTTGAAGGCCATCCATTTCTTTGAAGTCGGGCTCGTTGCAAGCCCCAGAGTACCCGTATATTTTTAGTTACCAGTTTCTCCTTTCTTGTATATTACCGGGCTAGCCGTGCTGTAAAGGGCCATTTCTGCCCGTGGCCCGGATAAATGGCCAAGTGGAGGCGTGCATGCCGCTCAAAGCCGTATTCACTCAAATCTACTACTCTCATCTGCTTGCATTATATGTAAAAATCCGATTTTCCTTTATCCATCTATATTTTTTTCTTTTTCTACTTCAAGAGGCAAAGAAAGAAAGGATTAGTTATGTACGCTATGTAAAAAATTATTCGGATATTTATTTGTTTTCAATAAAATGTATTGCAATTATTATTAAATTATAGGTGAATCGAACTAAATTGATTTCATTATTTTATAATCATTAGACTGTAGATGTTTATACGAATTCTAATTTTTATTGATACAACTAAAGAAATAAAATCTAAATAAAAATGTATTTCTAGCTTCTAAATATTTTAACAGATGCGTTATATTTTAAATATTCTATGTATTTTTCTACGCTATGTATATGCGCTTCTTTTAAACTTTCCTACTATCAAATGCAGTTATGATGATCGCAAACAATAAAATCATTGCCGTTTCATTCATCCGTAACGTTATTTGAAGTAAATCGTATCAAAAGTAAACAAGTATCCCGATGCTTTTCTACAGTAATACATATATTTACGAAAGTATTTCGGTATACGAAACTGTTATCGAGTATCGTCTGCGAGGGTATGTCCAATTAAAACTTTCTTTTGCATCGTTTCTGTACGAAATATGCAAATGTGGAGTATAAGGCAGAGACATAGAGGATGCGCTTGAAAAATCTGTTTCTAAGAGAAGTATTATAACGCTTATAAAATAATGAGCTTGAATATCATCCACAGTTTTTCTGTTAGCCAGCCCCCTATATTCTTGTTCACGTGAATAATTCATGGACGGAAATGAATAATAAAATATTACGAATCGTCGATGTACCGAGCTGCCTAAGTGCCACCTATTTCGCTGTTTTTACGCGTGTTGCGACCACGATTACCGACACGGACGAGCTGCATCAGATTGTAACACCGTGTTACCACCGAAAGCAATGATGTCCAATAGTCTGGTCATTCGCCGAGTATCTTCAGCTCGCGTTGCTAGTTTCGTACCATGTCGGCAATCGAAATTTTTCCCACTGTATTTCATTTTTTTTTTTATTTCGAACAATATAATTTACTACTTGGAAAATTTTCTGAAATGTAGTTTTTATTTCTTTCCTCTTCTTCCTCTTTTTTTTTTTTTTTAGATCTCGTTTCGCAGAAATCCATATTTCATCAAAAATTCCGTTTGATCCTATTAGTTTTTTCATTTTTTTTTTTATGCTGTTTTGTATTGTATTTTTTCATAATTATTTGATTTATAATAACTTGAATACTTTTAAGAAATCATCCGTCTACATTAAGACCGCTATAAGATAGTAAAAATATATTTTGACCATATTTGACAAGGCAAGAGGAAGGCATCACGCGTTCGGCAAAGGTTAAAGATAATTCGTATCGGTGTGCTATTGCGACTTCCTTTTTTCAGTATACTGATACATCAGGTTTTTCGAGCAATCGTTTACACTACTTATCGAAAACGGAATATCAAGGTTACTTACTGATTTTGCTTTACAAATAAATAAAATATAAACAAAGCTTGATATGCGAGTCATTCATTATACAGAATAAAAACAAACTTCTCGCCGGGAAGTAATAAATATCTTTTCAAAACGGTCATACACTTAGTTTCAAGCAAAACTAAAAATAAAGCAAAACGCTATTGAAAGATAAATCTAAAATTAATGATTATGTATTCCGAAAGTGATAAGAGTGATAATAAACCATCATAAATTCATTAAAGATATTCTATTACCAAAAAAAGACAGCGACAAAAAATCTTCACAAAAAAGATTCCAAAATAACGAAAGTATCATAGCTATATCAAAAAAAAGCATCTCCTCGTTCATTAATCTTCCGAAAGATAAGGAATATTTTTAGGAGTACCCTACTCGAGTTCAAAATTCATCATCGAGTCACATAAAGATCCATCTTTATGTACAATAGTAAACGGACTCACGAAGCGGAAATCGTTTCCCGATTTCTTGCCGATCATAACCGAAGTCGGATCGGGAGTAGAGGGGCAGTGGAATTTCAGCATGTCGCGGCCTTCGATAAGATCAATTTAATCGGGAGTACAAGAAAGTTCGCAGGAATCCAAAGGGGACTTCCACTCCCCCCCTCTTTTCTTCTTCTTCTTCCCTTTTACCGTTCGCTTGTCGAAGCAAACACCGAAAATCCGGGTCAGTGCACATCGTCACAAAGAAATCTACGGCCTACCGTCGCCATGTAATTTCGCGATTCCGCGTAATTGCTACTGATGACACGATAAATTCCTCTCTCCTGCCCTAAGAATCTTCAATTTCCGCCCTTCAACCCCTATATCCGGTCCATCCGGTATATGTGTCTCCTCGACGTTCCTCTTATTTCTCTCGCAAAACCTCCTTCTTTTCTTCTCTCTTACTCGTTTCTTCCCGTCGTCTCTTAAGGAGAACCTGGTTTTCTCCGGCGAAATACAAATTTGTCCGGGAGTGTTTGAAAAAGGAAGAAGAGGAAGAAGAACGAGGAAGAAATGCTCGGGGGACGAGGCGCGGAAACGCAAATGCTCGCAGCGACCCGGTGAATCATTTATCCGCGTCGTTCGTTCCGCGAGCCCAGCGACAGAATCTTTCTTCCGTTGGCCTCTTTGCTCGCCTCTTCCGGCGCATTGTGAACCCTGTCCCCTACGTTTCCCTTTCCTCGCCGTTTTCGTTTCCCTGTTGGGAGACTACTGCGAGACTCTGGATCTGTGGATTACCTGGGACTCGGTTTTCTTCAATTATTAATCGTCTTTTGCGGTTTTGGTTGAGTTGCTGTTATAGTGAAAAGAGAGAGGAAACAGAGAAAAGAAGTGGAACGGATGAGTTTCGTTAAACGTTGCTAAAACAATTTCGTTGAGCTGTTAGAATGATTAATCTGCAGGGAAATGAGTATATATTTATGTGTTTGATAGGAAGTTGTTTCGTGTAGTTAGGTTGTGGTCGATGTAAATCTATTTGATTCTAAGTGGATACAATTTAAGCGGTCTCAAGTGACCCGAGAAGCTAGAGAGGTCTTTCTAGGGTTAAATGCTCTACTATTAGAGAACTTGGCTCTTTTAGTCCAATCAGTGACTTGTACGTGTGCTAATGTATATACTCTAATACTGTGCCATTGATGTTTCTATCTAGTATATTCTAGTGTCAAATTTTTTCTCTATTACTTATATTTAATTATTTTCTTTCCAAATGATATTAGTATGAAATTGCTCTATACATTTAAATTATATCGCGTATTAATAACGTTCACTTTGCGATGGAAAGATGCTTTTGAACTTCTAAGGGACCAGTTCATTTTATTATCCAAATATCTACCAAAGTAACCTAAACTCGAGCCTTTCTACTTATTAACCGAATATGTTTCCCTACCACAATTTTAGATTACATATATGTCATCAGTAAGTAATATTACGTGCAAGTGCATCTTCAGTGCGTACAAAGTACCGAACTTTAAACACAATTTTCTCTCAAAATTTCAACTATATATTCGCAACATTGCTATATAAAGCGTGTAGCTTTCGTGTCTACTAATTGTTTCATTCCGTTTCATTCGCAACTTGCTACATCATCTTCCACTTTCCTTCTTCCATTTATTGTTACACCATTATATTATACACTGATGCAATTTCTGTTAATTTCAGTTTAAAGTGCTTGAAGCAAAAAAGACGGAAAATAAATGAAATTATGCCCTTCAAAAGATTCGACAGAAAGATTAATTCGACGAAGAATTGGAGGAAGAATGGCGAACGAAATTTCGAGATCCCACGGCACACGACACTTGACATTATCTTCGCTGCGGTCGTTTTAAAACGAAACGATGCTGCTCGTTGGAAACGCGGCTGCAATTTCATCTATATACATCTACGTCTGGGGACACTTAAGTCGCGAAAGGGATGACGAGGAACTCGTCCATGCAAATTGACATTAATATGCAATTGGAACAATAGATCCCAATTAATTATCTCTGGTTAATTGGGATGCCGTGCCGTGCTGCACGACGTCTTAACGAAGTTACCATGCATTCCCCCTAATTTGGCAGCAAAACGATACGAAATTGCGCGATGTTGCCGGAGAAAATTAATATTTACCACGGTAATTTCAAGCACGCGTGCATCTTTCATTTACATGCGATACCAACATGTTGAAATTATTAAAATTACCGATTCGTTGTTACCATGATAAACTCCAACGATATATTTTACCATCTTTGCCACCGATGCATCATTTACGTTTCATCGAATGTAAAATTTGATTTTTATAGCTATATTTGCGCTATTCTATTCTATGATAGGAGGAATTGTTTTGAGTTTTAGAGAATATATATTGAAAATTCATTTACAAGACTGAAGTACCTATGTCGTACAGACACCATTAAAATACATGCTCATTAAAGTAAATTAGATATTTGACGAACGTTCAGTTACTTACGCGTGAATCATTAAATTGATTTCGTCAATGACTACGGAAACAATGAACTTCGCGCCTTATGACTAGTATTTTTGGATTTTACTCGTCAAAAGCCCTCTCGCCTTCCTCCGGTGAATATTCGCAGCCTAACCTCACAACATTCTTACTATAAGATAACACCAACGATAATAATCGTAATTACTACAGCCACGAAGAGCATTTGATGGAATCGAGGGTCGAGCCTGCAAAACCGGTAACCAGATCACCAAGCTAGGAGATCTCGTTTAAAAACCAAGACAACTGACCAGAAGTAGAGTCGAGAAGAGGGCGCGAGCGAACGATTATTCGGCGAGCGTTAAGCGAACCGACTTGGAATCTAGATGCTTCCGATAAGGCGAGATACGATCGGCACCTCGATGCCAGCGGCACGTTGCTGTCGTAGGATTTGAAGGGAAGCGAAAAAGAAAAGATGATGTGGAGGTAAACGACGAAGAAAACGGGAAAGAGGAGGGAGAGAGAGAGAGAGAGAGAGAAAAGGGAAAAAGGTGGAAGAGAGTCGCGTTAAGCCGGGATAAGAAGCGTCTTACGGTGAGATCGTTACGAGACGATCCATTTTCCTTGCAGCGGCTAGAAAAAGATCACGAAACGAGGAAGGAAGGAAAAGAAGGGGCGACCGTTTACATACCGTGGTATTTCCGGTACCGTGTCTTCCGGCTATTCGAGAGAACCGGGGAAGCTTCGCCGACTCTTCTCTCTTTTCTATCCCCTATGAGCAACAAGCCATCTCGTCGTTTCACCTCTGATGCTTCGCTGTTACAAGGCGAAATTCTCGTTAAAGTTTCGATACAACCCCCTAACTCGTAAAAAGGTACTATTCCTTTTTCGATTTTTCAGTTGTGATACTTAACTTAATGTTTGAAAAGGTTTGAAAGGTTATCGATATATGAAATCGTTAACATAGGTCTCATATATAATTACTTACTAGCCTACAATTCTATGACGAATGACAATTCATAGATTTGACTTTTGTTACATAAGTAGAATAAAACAAGAAGATTTATAATTTTAATTGTACAAAGTATTTTTACTTTTTTCTTTTTGTATTCTAACTGTAGATTTTCAGTAGGATAGCTTTTGGTGTTTATTTGAGATTTATATACTTCCTATTGGAAGAAGCACGGGAAGAGGAATGTTTGAATAGCGAAAGATTATCTTTAAACAAACAAAGATATCACGTTAACATTAGTGAAATCAAAATAACGGGGATACGTTTCACCGATTTGTCAAGAGATTTTACTTCATTACAGGATTTCATATACGATACCTTGTATACTTGCGTAATAAGATGGAGAATTTCATAAAAAATAGGATTAATTAATTTGTCTTTCGATAGGTTCAAATATAGAATCTAATAACAAATGCTTTATTAGAAAATAATGGTACGTGCAAATATTTTTTGTAGCTACTATTGTATAGAGTTCGAATAATAACATAAACATCGCATGCAATCTGTGTGTTCTTAGTTCTGTCAACGAAATTTCAAGACAGTTGCCGGATGGATCGTCCTCGTAAGGTAATTCGGAAAAGGAGGTTATTCCTCGGGCGTGAAAAGTGTTCACTTGTAGCTATTACGCGTTATATATTGCGCCTGGCTGTAATGCTTGGTGAAAGGGTTAAAACCCCGGACAGAACGAATACATTTCGCCCCGATGGAGAAGGGGAACAGGAAGCTAAGACGTTTATTATAAAGGGAAAGAGAAACGGAACGACGTAAACTGTGCGCCATTTACATACAATATATCCACGAGTAAAACCGCATTTTCTACTGTATGTGACATCTACGTCTTTTGCGACAGTCCAGAAGACGAAATGTTTCACCCGCGCGATGATTTACATCGCAAACACTCGACGCATGAATGTGTTCCTAGCCACGCAAACAAAAAGAAAGGCTTCGTTGAAAAAGCAGTGACATATCGACCGAAGAAATTTCAATTGATATCGTTGAATCTCGGATACAAATGTTTAATCCTTTTAAATATGGCTTTCGCCAATAGAGGACAAAACGAAAATTTCAGTGAGCGGTATTAAAATCTTAAATGATTTTGAGATGAAAGAATCGCTTATTGAAGACTCGATTTTATGATAATTATACAAATAATTATAGCTTTGTGTTTATACTATATGATTAGAAACGATTCATAGAAATATACCCGTATTTAAAGGGTTAAATTACAATAGCCAGATAGCAAGTTTCGTGGATCGAATCTATTAACACGCTCGGTCGATAAATTATCGAATAGGTTAACCGTATAACTGACGTTGTCAGAATCAGGAGGTAATCGACATTTTAACAAATTTTCGAGTGTAAGAATGTGGTATTTTATGAAACAGCTTCTCGTCCACGTTTTCTGAATAAAAATAGTTGACGAAAAGCGGAAAAGGAATATCATGAATATCTATGGGAGCATTGAAATTCTAAGAGGTTAGGATCTCTTAACGGAAGACTCTCGGACGGAAGTTCTTGTCAAACATGAAAAAGGCTAATGCATAATGTAGAAAAAGAGGAAGGAAAGGAAGGTTAATTTATTTACATAAGTCTATGTTCTTGGAAATGTCTAGAATCGATTAAATAGAATAGTATGCGTTTTTTCAGATAAACGCCCGGTGGTAACATATGTACAAATCAATCGTGGTCGAACGTGTAGAGTGCATCAATCAAATTTCGGATGTCATGATTTGTGTTACTGTAATGTATAAATAATCGAACGTTTCTTTAAATGTTTCTAACTTGTAGAATATAAGAATTATATGTGTATATCCTTCAATACATTTTTATATCTTGATGAAAGAATATCATTCTGAATTTTAAGTCCAAAATAGAGAAACTATTAAACGTTATATTAAAACCGATTAAATTAAAATGTACTTAAACGTGTTCTATCCACATGAACAAAATTACTTACTTTTTCTCTTTTTTTTTTTATATATATGTGAAAATGCAGAGGAACATTTGAATTCAAATACTCCTGTTTAACATGGATATTATGTCAACGATTTCCCTCGTTTATTGGACTTTTTTTCGTTCTCTATTCTCTTCTTTGCCAGAAGAGGGGAAAATAGTCTAGCTCGAATTACGAAACTATCGCAAATGAGCTTTTTCAATCGAAACCTATTCCAACAAGAAACTCGTATGGTTATACGCATGATATGCTATCTGGATATGGTGCTGACAATGAACCTCGATCGCACACCGCCCTCAAGCCTATATGTCTTGCTGACAATTTAGCAGCGCGATTCGTACGATACTGTCGATACGATAAACTGCTCGGGGAACGCGAGATGCTTGCAAATTGGCGGCAACTATGTCGCCACATGTAACGCAAATTGAGGTTAATTAAAGAGGGAAATATAGCGTGGTAATACGGTCATGATACGTCTAAATGCATTCTCATTTTTAATAGACCTTCAGACTTACACGAAATCAGCTTTAATCCACAATGTAATACGATAAGTGCGATAAATTATACAGGGTATCTAGAAATTAAATAAATAAATTAGATTTAAATAAAATTACGCGTAGACAAACTGATTTACATTTTTTCTTTGAAAAGCAAGATTTGAAAATATTGTATCCAATTTTGGATGTTAGGAGAATAAGCGCAAGAATTTATCTATGCCCTTGTACACGATAATTAAAAAGTTAATAACATTAACGTATGGATAAATAGTCTTCGTATACAAAGATCGTGAATACCAATTTGTATTTTACTTTGAACTTTAATTATCAGCGAATTTCAGCGTTATGTTTCAAGTCGCGTTATAATTTTAATCTGCTTCAGAGGAGGTACAAATGTCAGTGGCACTAAGAATAAACATAGACATTACGATAAGCAGGAAATCAGAAAATGAGTGTCACTCGTGCTTCAAGATTCATATATCAAGCTATCCTGTTATTCGCGTGTACTATATGCTACGAAAGAAAATCGAGACAGTTTTCCGTAGGCGAAACCGAGTCTTTCGAGATCCCGTGAAAAATATGCATGTCACAGTATCATCGTGAAACCTTTTCCGACACGATAAAACACGACGTCGCGAATTGCTCACATGTTGTCGAGACCCCGTGCTTCTCTTCTTTTTCCCTCCCTTTTTACTTTCCTCCCTCCCTAACCCTCTTTCTCGCACGTAATATGATTCCATCACGGCAATGGCAAATATTGCACGCAATTTCCCCTCAAATTGCTCTCGTGTAACTTAATTCGCTGGCGATGGCGAAGCGCGTCAACCCTCCTTTTTTTCCATCGGTGATAATTTCTCTCACGATATCAGTCACACAGATACGCTTTTTTGTCAGGGTCTCCGCCATGTTAGACGCTCGCGACGATCCACCAGAATCGAAACTCTTTTTTATATACGATTACAACTTAGCCTGCAGACATACTTTAGTTGTTGCAAAGAAGAATCATGGAAATTTGATATTTTAGTTGGTTTAAGTTTAAGTTAACTCTCATCTTTTAATGTATTCACAAATTTTTTAACTGGAAAGAAAAGATCGAAAGAAGAGATAAACATCCATAGATTTATTATGGTACAGAAAAAAAGATAGGTTTCAAAAAGTTGTTAGAAACACAGATACAAGATAAAGAAAACATATTATTTATAATTGCGTGTTTCTTATAATTTCCACGTGATACTCGCGACGAAATTTTTCGTACTACATTAGTCGAAACAATTAAGAGACTCGCTTTCACTGAGGAAGCTTTGAATATTTATTTTGTTGCCCGGTGAAAACGTTTATACGAACAGTTTAATAATTCTGAACGATGTAATGCCTTACTTTTTTAAGTACCTTTCTCGTTTGCAAATTCCCATCTTCCGCATATAATTCATCCAGTGAAATCAATGAAACCAGCAAATCATGACTGAGAGTAGTTTCTTGATATCTCACGTTATCACTATCAAGCAAGTATCACTTATCATCGAAGCATACACATACATACACATTATGTTTTATTAACATTATTAAACCGCAAACGCCAATGCTCCACGAGAGTTAATTTAACATCTATTGTCAATGCCATCTGCTAAATAAAAGTTGGAACATTTGTTCCTTGGGCTTTGAAATCGCTGGTTAAAAACTTTTAGGGAAAAAGTTTTTAGAAACACCGGTGCACATGTTTAGAGAATGCGTAGTAAAGTAGCGAATTACGGTAACATTTTGCGAGAAGAAAGAAAGCTATTAACGAATAATCTTATTGTTACCATTTTCGTCTAAACCGGGTGCAATTGAATTTATCATCGAGGAAAGGGGAATGAAGAAAAAAAAATGGTCGATATCCGGATCGACGTGTTTTTCTCAAGTGTTATCTGCTTCAAAGGGTTGTTGCAACATCATGTCGCCTACTCGATATCCTTTAATGAATTAACACACGAACGTACAGAGGGTGACGCATACAGCTCGAAAAAAAAAATCGTTAATCATTGGCTATCCTACGGAACCTGTGTACTATCCAAGATAAACATGTATTACACTTTTCATATCGAGAAGCAGACCTTATTGCGTAAAAAGCCGAGAGAGATGTATCTATGTATGTGTGATAAGTCCATGCGCGTGAACTGTGTATATAGTACCTTTTTATGGAATACGGTATCTTCAAAGTGGTGTATCCATTAAGTGTACTGTCATATCGCCAAGCGTTTTTTACCACGTTTTCGTTTAGAAAACTTTGGTAAAAGAAGATCATTTCGGATACTTTATGGAGTAATTACCATTTTTATAGGGAATACCGGTTCCTCTAAAATTATATTACAGAATGTTTAATGTCTGGTGTTTTAACTACTCAAATAACAAAGATTTCATCTTTAACCTGATCTTTTTACTGTCCGAAATTCTAACTAAGATAAATGGATTTTTATCCTAGCATATAATTCACTCATGGAGAATGAAATGCTATATTATGTCACGTACATAAAGGATCTTCTATCTGAATGTGGAACTCATGCTGTCATATTTGCAATATCTGTATCTTGTTTTCTTAAAGCCTAATTATATTTCAAAATTTTTAAAAATGAGAAATAAGATTAGAAAAAGGGAATAATCTAAATGAAAATAAACTAAAGAAAATTCTAGAAGAAACTTTGACGGTACATCAGATTCTACGTTCAAATACCCTCATAGCTATTTTCAATTCCAACAATAGATTCGATCTCTCGTGTAAAACTTAAAACTACTTTAGAACTGTCGGTCGAAGCGTTGGCAAAGTTCCGTCCAATGAATTCTTTCTGTTCATGGGGTTTGCCGGTTGTAATTCGAGATGCAGACCGATGTCTCTACGCTTTCAACGGGAAAAAGAATATACGCAGGGAACATCGAACGTAAACAATAAGCTCAAAACGTGACAAACATGATTCAATTGTCTATTACGAAATTTCTTTTTATTTCGAATAAAATGCAATTAAAAATTTTTCAAATTTAAAAAAAAAAATAAATTTGTTAAATGATAAGCAGATATTTACAATAAATTGCACATATAAATGTAAGAAATATATTTATATCAATATTAAAAACTCGTATGAAAAATGAACGAATAATAAAGCTGCGCGCTTTAGAAACGCATTAGAAACTTGCATAGTTTCTGCACACTTCTGTTAGGACATATGAGAAAGGTCTGGTGAAAATATGCTGAACAACGATCGGGCTTCGATCTTCTTATTCTATCGAGAATCGATACGTAAGACGCGCGGTCCATCGAGGGAGGCCGTCTAACAAGCGTATTACGTTAGAAAGAAATGGCTAACCACGATTCGTGGATAGAGGGTGAAAGAGAGAAGCCGATAGAGTCCATCGATCGTCGACGGCAAACACGAGCGCGCTCGCCGAAAAAAAGGATCTGCAGACTCGTCTCGATAATCGAGAAGATTATATTAACGTTTCCACAACAGATACGATATTATGTCCAAATCTAATATCTTATAATTGGAAAAAATGAAAATTAGATCGTAAATCGTAGGCGCGAAATGAGAGGTAGAGTAAGGTATACTTGTAGAGAAAGAGAACGGTAAATTACAGGGCGGGTCTTGCCGTGGAAAATCGATGGGAATACACGGAGAGCGTGTAGAACGAAACACGGCGGTGCTCCAGAAGAAAATTGCTTCGCGTCTTCATCGACGACGCGCGATCACTTCCGTCACGGAACCCGCGCACGTAAAAGGTCCACCATTTTCACGCTCGTGGATCGACATGAGAATTATAATAGAGAAAGAAATTCTGAAGAAAAAAAAGAAAGTGATAAGTATATTACATACCTCGCGCCGTCTCGAAGATGTAAATGTTCTCTTGCTTATTTTCCAGGAACAACCCGATGTGGCTTGGTAGTCCTGCTAACGTTTACGTGTATGTTGACACGCTCGACGATGCAGGTGGTGGTAGCGGTGGTAACAGCGACACTGATAGTAGTAGTGGTGGTGGTGTAGCGATGGTGATGCCCCGCTGGTAGTGGTTGGAAATACGAAAAAATGTATACGCGTAACGCGACTGCGCCACTGGACCGAAGTGAGACTGGCTCGAAGCGAGTCTACCGACTACTAACTACCAAAGCGACGTGATACAAACCGTGTGCGTCCTCGTCGCGGTGCTACCGTGTACTACGTGTTGCTGCTGCCAGAGCCACTACCGCTCTACTCGCTCCACGACGACCTCTTCCCTCTTCTGTGTCTGCCTCTCTACCATCCCTCCGAGTCTACGCAGCAGCAACCTTCGCCTCGCACAAGCAGCGCGGCGCGGGGTTGCCGCTACCAACGTCGCCCCATCGTATCGTTCCACTGCGCTGAAGGATATTTTCAAACTATACCTGTAATGTATAGAACCTGCCTGCTATTTTGCATCGCTGCTCCGCGGGTTTCGCCTCTACAGTCATGGAAATGATAAATATTATATCGCCCAGAGATAATGTTGCTAATCGTTTGTAACGATGGGATTAAGCGGGAAGAGATGAAGCCCCGCTAGGATTAAACTCGAGAATAATCTACAGAATAAATATAGATCAATGTCCTCCAGATGAATATACGAAATTATTAGAGGTTTTAACAATGTTTGAGGATCGTTTAAGGGATTAATTTCAACGGAGACGTATACGAATGATGATGATAATAATATTACGGTTAGGAATAAATGTAAATTTCAAATACAATGTTGTATCGTGGGAGACAAGTATGAATCGATACCCCTGTAGTTAGAAAGAAAAATACGGATGAGGTAGAAGCGTTATAAACGATAGCACGAAAAGCGTGACATAAAATGACATTTAAATTAGAAAACGTAATTCACGCCATCGTATTTTGCAAGTTTGTTCCTACCGACAATCGTATTATGCACTCGCGTTACATTCCCTTTTTTTGGCGTTTAACGAGGATTAACAAATAACTTTGCTCGTAAGGTATTACGTATATCGTGGCGTCGTTGGGATACTAAATTATCCAAGCATTCCCCAGCATTTGCATTTGCTAATTAAAAAAGAAATGGGATAAAGAGGATGAAAATTGTTTGAAACGATATCGTTAAAAGTAGGGATTACATATTTTAATCAACCTCGTATTTCCTACGTAAATCGTGTTACTACCATCGTCGTGTAAATTTGCCACGACACACATACATTACCAGATAACTTGTCTCTCGTATCTAGCCAACGATTAATCTCCGTAACGTGGCGATTAAACCACGACTGTGAGTAGGCAAGAATATCGATTCAAACGAATCAGATGCAAAACATGGTGTGTACGATGTTCGTGTGCGTGTGCACGAGCCGAGGAACAGTTAACCGTTATGGGAAGGGAGAAAAACACGCGCTAACGAACTTCATGTTGACCAATAGTCGTGGCGCGTTCTTGTTCGACCTACACGTCCGATAAATGAATTCTGGTAAAATTTTTTATCGTTAAAATACCTCGACTTCACGAAAGTCAACACGCAGAAGGGACAAGAGGGGAATAACTACAGATGGACGGGACACTCAATATACCATATATTGCGCGAGCATGTTTCACTGGTATCTCGCTTTTCTTGGAACACACAGAAGAAGTTAGACGTTCTTCCTCACCAAGCTCAGGTCATATACATTCGCTGGTTCCTTAATTGCCAGCCAGGAGTGGTTTCTCGCTCAGGAGGCATACCGACTAGTGTCTTTTCAACCCATACACTGACGATGTGCTTCATGCGACCTTCCGTACAATCCAGTTTCACGATCGTGGGACGATCAGAAAAAAAATCGCCTTGCGCAAGGGTTCGCTGCTCCGGCCGTCAGTTTAAAGTTTCTTAACGACCGGCGGAACTGGATTTAAAGTGAACACGATTTTACGATCTTATTATAGGTGTATCTTAGATCTTTCATTGTGTTTAGAAGATGATAGGTCGACCAGATTACTTTAACTGGATCTACCGACTACTAAAGTGTAAAACATTTTCAGAAGAAATCAAAATAAAAGTTATATGAAAAAATATATAAAGTAAATCCCTAAAATTATGCAACGCTGTAAATTTATAAAATTTGTATAAAAATTACAAATTGATAGCACATGTTTTTTCTGATATTAAAAAAATGTTCTACTGATATTATTATGAGATTTTTTTTTACAGAATAATTAGTGACGCATAAAAATTATTGATAATAAGAAATATTATTTTTATGAACAATGTATACTACTGTTAAATGTGATAAAAAAGTATCGCATAATGTTAGCGTGACGTCTCTGGGTTAGCGGGTTGATGTCGAATAAAATGAAGACTTACACGCGGTCGTACTATGTGTATATGGCAGATACGTATACGAGAAGTGATTGTCAGAAGTGACACGGCACGGGGGAGTAAATCACGTCGGCATTAAGACAATTAGGTGTAGAACGACGGGTTCAGCCGAGTCAGTTGACGTGTCTTGGACAGAAACAGATGTCTAATATGCCTTTTATTTCGACTCCATGGTCAGCCATACATGCACATATAAGTTAAACACTTATTCGAACCACAGGACGTACGTAGGATAAATGCATGGGCGTCGATACAGAGCATTAGAAATGAGGAATAATGTGACACATATTGTAATCATGTAATTACGCAATTTTCGTTCGTTACAACAAGTTATATATAGGAAAATTGTTGTTTAAAATATATATAGGTATTACCCCTGAACTTGTGTATCATCGAAAAATACATGCATAAGTTCTGGTTTAAGGTTGCATTTCACGAATAAATCGCTAGCGACAACCATGTGCATAATACTATTGAGAGAGTGTGCGTGTATGCAAAAGTCTGCCCGTACTGCGGTCGTGCAATTGTGCGAAGGAAATGAGATCAAGTTTGAGTGATTGCGGACAGCAGTCGAACACAGGCGGAGAGAGGCAGGGAATGGAGATAGTACAGTTCAAGAACCGAATCTACAGATTGCCAGCTGGATAAATTGGAACAAACGAAATACCAGATTTCTGCGAGTATCAAATACCATCGTTTATAATTATTGATACTTAAAATATAAAAATATATTATTACAGAGAAATATAGTGGATTTTTAATGACATGTCACTTTGAAATAATTACACAGGATTGATTAAGATTGCTTTCAAAAATAAACATTTATTTCAAAATTAATGCTTATCAGTTTTATCCTAAAAACTAAGATCTATCCTATACACTGATTGTGTTTAGGTGTATTCACGCACAAAACATCTTAAGAATTCATTACATTTTTACGTTGTGTACAATCTTTTGTTTGTTTGTATGCTACCATAATAGCTTTCACAACAAGATCAAACGCTTTCAGATTTACACCATAACACTCCTTGCACACATACATATATTACATTCAAATACCAGAATGTATTTTGCATATAACCTTTCAATCAACCTTGTAATCATGCTTACAAACTGGTTCACATACTATTATTCTTATCACCAACTTAATTCTTAGATTAAATCTTACTTTTCTACGTCTTCATAAAGATTAAAATAACATACAATCGTGATATCACATTTGTAGTTCAGAGTATATACTATGTGGTCAATCAAGAAAAAATGTGGCACGGATCTAAACAGCTTCTTTTGCGGATTGTACCAGTTCTCCAAATGAGGTTTCCAAACATTGTCGTAGTTCTGCATAACTTACTACTAATATACTCTGTTCATCTCGTGACATCAAACATACCTATAAAATTAGAAAAATACATTTTAAAGTACATATTGAACGATTTTTAATTATTTGAATATTTTGTATATTACTAAAGAAATTGAAGTTCCTTTAAAAGAAAAAAAAAAAAATATGATTTTAGAAAGAAAAAATTTACCTTATCTTGTGAACCTGAATCCAACTTGTTTAAACAAGATACGACATGTGCCATATCCAACCAAGGTCTTCCATCGGCTGCTACCTGATGGAAAACATAATCCCTAAACAATTTGAGCATGTATCGGTCGCCTGTCTCTGCCCACGTAGGTTCCATATTAAGGTCGGGTCTTTCGTTGATAGTACCCAACTTTACAAGTAACTTAAATAATCTCCCATTTTCTAATTCCTTGGAAAGTTCATTTTCCAATACATCAGATCGAAGCTGAGCTGCATCTAATTGCGTATAAAATCGTGCTCCAATCATCGGCATGAGATCTGTTACACTTCTTCGTGCTTGATTCGAAAGTAAGTACCTATAAAATTATATTCGTTTATGAGAACATACATTAACACGAATATAGATACATTAGGTAACATAAGATGTGTCACTTCTTTTTTCTTTATCAAAAGTGTCAATTTCATAATAAAATCTATCTCGCATAAAAGGTATTACCTCGAGATGATTATAAATAAATCAAGTTAAACAATGAAATGTTAAATTGATGAAGAAATGTATCATGTAATGTTTTCATCGTGTTAGAAGTTAATGAGTAAAAAGAAGAGTTAATGTTAAGTGTTAGAGTTGATGAGAAAGATAAAATGTATACATACAGAATAAGGTTTCGAAGATCCGCAGAATAAGAACGTGCGACGAGCTCGAGGGAGGCTTGCATGTTGTCGCGATGGACGGCAAGGAGACTGCGACATGCTAATGCCAACACCAACTTTCCTAAGGCGATTAAATCTTCTTGCTGATAGTGTGCTATAAGCGAAAGTGGATTCGCTGAGTTTCCATCGAAAGTAACAACATCTGGTATAGCAACACAACTTAAACGAAGTCTTGTTGGTGATGTAAGTAACACTTTTGTAGGATCTAAACACCTATATGCCAAACCTTTAAATCATCAAAATAAAAAATATTATTTAATTATCTAGACAATAAACAAATAAGATGTAAGATAATGTAATTGATAGATACAAACCAGCAGCGTGTACAACACGGAGTGCGGCAGTTAACTGAATTATGTAGCTCCATATAACACTTTCTGATAGCATACTGCTATGCTGTTGTCTCAAAATAGTATTCTTGGTATGACTATAAGGTCGAGGAGCATTTGGATCTGAAGAAAATGGATCTGTATAACCATTTAATTCAGTTGCTGAGAAATGTTTAGTTAATAACGTTTCCGACCCCGGATGATAATCGTAAACAAATACCATGGCTGAAATAATAAAAGTACATTTTCATAAAAGAAGATTTTCATAAAAGTACATTTATCAATTTCGTTTTAAGAAGTTAATACATACAATGGTCACCAAAAGCCTTGGTGGTAAAAACTTCTCTTAACTGCACTAAATTCGTATGCGATAATCTTTTCCACATATCCACCAGCATCATACACTTTGTATTAGCAAGTCTGAAATCTAAAAATATAATAAATGCTTATTTCATTACCAGTTCTGTACCTCTTACACAGTATTAAATAGTTCGTAAGGATATAGAGATATTCACCATGTATACGTCGCAGACAGTAACGTGTACCGCTTTTAATGCTAGTAGCTTTGTACGTCGAAGTGTGATATCCCAGCATCGTCGAAGCAGGCTTATGAATTTGTTCCAATGGACACAACTCATGATAATTATCTACCTCGTTTGGTAGGTCGGGAAATCGTACTACATCAGGTTGTGCTAACGTTAAAGCATTTTTTTGAACAATATCCATCCTTAAATTTTCACTGACAAAGAAACCGGTGGTTGCTTGAGGGGGAGGGGTTGAGGGAGCCGAAGAACTATTAGATGACACAGGTTTTGTAGGTTTTACTGGTTGGAGGTGCGCAGGTGTACCTGGATAGACATAACCTATCTGACCTGCTCCTACATTTCCAATCTATACACAAAAGATATTAATTAATTCGTTAATCAATTGAGCGAAACTAACGAAAAGCTTTTCTGAATTTCTACAATTACTTACAGTTTCAGTTCCTTCCTCAGTTCCAACAGTATCAGCTGCTGCATTCCCAAGGTAAAAATATGTAGTACCACCCACATTCTCCTGTGAGTGATAAGAATTATTGAAAAGATTTGGGGAGCTGCTGTTACTACCAGTAAGAGCTCTTCCAGGTACAAATTCTGGACTGGCAGTTACCTTTTTCTGTGAATCCAGAGAAAGGTTAGACAGATGTTTGGCGACAACTGTAGTACCTAGAGCTATCGCTGAATTTTGGCGATTCTGTTAAAAAATATATAATAAAATTATATTAATGTGTATCTTTTCTATAACTTATTAATAGATATCTTGTGTATATATATGTATATATATATATATATACATATATACAATAGCATAATATAACATAAAACAATATCTTTATTAGGAGTTTTTTCAAATAAATTGCAAATAATTACCATGTAGGTTGCAAGTTTAGATTCCAATGGCACACCGTTTGTTTGAGTTGTATATGGAACAAACATTGATGGGTCCATCTCTTCCTCATCCACTGCATTTACTATCACACTTCTAATGTCCGTCACTTCTACTCTCTGTATTTTTCTTTCAACGGGAATGAACAAATGTACTTTATGTATGATTATATTTCCTTGTTACACAGATGCACAATATAACATCAATCTCCAAAGCCTGCAACACATTTTATAAATACACAAATATAAATAAAAAATAAACTTACAATTACGTATTTTACATATTACTCCAACTATCATTCAATATCATTTTGTAACAATAACTATTCAATAATAGTATAAACTATAATATATATATAAAGTTCAAATAATTATGCTTTGTCAAAAAAATAGTTCATTTGTTCTCATGTGACAAAATTCAAAGTTAAAAACATTATTATCTTCTATTACTATTAAAAAAAAAAAAAGACAAAAATTATTAAACAAATAAGTATAATATGTCCAAAGCAGCTACCATCTACTTAGAAATTACAGAAAACCGATTTAATTTTATTTACACTACTCGAAATTTACTCCGGTATCTGCTTGTGTTCGTCAAATCGGTGATGCATAAATTCGATATAAAATATACTGCTCGTTATAAACGAAGGATCACTTGCCGCGTATGACTCAATACGACTAAACATAACAACAAATCGTAAATCCTGAATGAAATTTCGGGAACGATGAGCACAGCTCGAGCCAAGAAAAAAGAAGGAAAACCGAAAAGAACAAGTAGAATCGCATGCTATAGCAATGGCAGCTGATTTTGACAATACAAGTGAAAAAGACGCACAGGATATAACCTTGATTCCACGTTATTGGTGATGCGAGGTATTCACTCGTGAACACAATTTCGATCAAAAGTCCGTATGATTGTGCAATAAAGACACTGAAAACGATCTAATACGAATACGTGTACGATAAAACGCGTATGGCAAATAAGTACGGCAACATAACCATTTACACTGTCACTGATATCGCGTCGGTGGTACGGCGCCAAAATTCCGATCTCTCCGATTTCCGAAATGGCACTGCAAACGCACTCAACGAAATACAACTGTGAAGTGATGGTTTCGAAGCAGCCTGCTCGTATTATAACATCCCGGAGACAAAGGAGAAAGCAGAACCAATCCGAAACTTGTATGTTTATGGTGTTCTCCCTTTGCTCCGGCCTCCTATTTATCTCTTTCTCCCTCTCTTCCTTCCATCCCCTCTATTCATATCCTTCGATCCGAGCAGCTGTCTCTCTACCACAGCTTGTCTCCGGGCGCGCGAGTCACGTACCTGTATATTTACCTTTTCGAACCCTTTTATTAATTACATATATTGTTATTCTTTATGACTTATTCTTATTTCTGTATTATTATTTTCTTAATAAATGTCATACTGTACTAATTTTAGGCGATTTCATTTCAAATTCGACTTTTTTGAAAACTAAGAATTATATGAAAGAATTCTATTCTATATTTTCGACTTTTTTCATATAGAATTACCCTATTGCCGATTATACTACGATTATTGCGATACGTTGCATATGTCAAATTATATTTCGAAATAGGAAAAATTATACACTAGGGTACAAATTATTGTACATTGTAATATATATGATCGATCTGTATCAATAGATTTTATGTTTTTATTCTTTTTATAGACAAAATATTGTTATGCTTCCATGGAACATTGGGAAGTATGATTTTAGAAAAACTAGATCTACTGACAATTGAAATATAGAATTTGTAGCAAAAGTGTAACGAAAACTATATAATGTAAAAGAAAAAATAAAATTTTGTTTAAAGCATCTAGTATCAATACGAGTAAATTATTTGCAATATTCTTGGATGATTTTTAAATTTATATAACACGTTACTAATAAGAACCATTTAAAGAGACTTTCGAATTCGAAATACGATTTTACTTCTGTTACATTATTTTCTACAAGACAGAGATATATTTAACTATATATTTATTAATCGCAGGTATAAATTCTGGACGTTTACAACACCTATTATAATATTCATTTGGTTTAAATCTTTACAATAGCAATAAAGTAATATACCGAGCTTTCCTCGGTACTGTTGTTTTTTCGGATTATCTACCTAACTGTACTTTTATTTAGGTAGTTGTATTGGCAACACTGCTTGAAGTATTAGACTTCGAGCGTTTCAATCATATGGCAATCTAAACGATCAAGCATTCGAGAAAGTGCGTTTTGCTACGTCTATTTATTATTAAACAAGTGGAATTTACGTTTATTAACGACAATATCATTTTGAAAATAAAAAATCCGACTGCTTAATCAAATTAAAAACACGATGATTATACCTGTACGTTGTTTTACGTGTGGAAAAGTGATCGGCAATAAGTGGGAAGCTTATCTTGGTTTGTTACAGGCAGAATACACTGAAGGGTAAGCATATACATTGTCATATCAAACTGTGAAAACAAATTAAATGAGTGAAATACGACATAAATTAGATATACTATAATGTAAATAACGTAATTTATATACTGTGTTTACACTTAATAGAAACTCTAACCTTCACTGTATAGAGATTCTAATGAATGAAATGAGATTTTTAACTATTTTTGTTAATAACAAGTACATTAAAATATTGTCTATTTGCTGCAATCTTCTATATGTAACCATATAATATATGTTACAGTGATGCTCTTGACGCATTGGGTTTAAAACGATACTGCTGCCGTAGAATGCTTCTTGGACACGTAGATTTAATTGAGAAGCTTTTGAATTACGCACCATTAGAAAAATAAAAATGTGAGATAAAAATTCTCTTATTTTACTTTAAATATTAAGATACAAATTATCAATTACATGATAGAATATTGTTATTTACAGAGAAATATTTCTTAGGAAATGTATGATGATAAGGTAGAATAAAAAATTCAAAGGATATTGTAAAATGGCTTGTATTTAAATATTGTAATCACCTCATTATTTCTTTTTCTCCAGGAATATGTAAAAATTTCCAACAATTGTATAAAAAATCGATTGATTTATAACAAGTTCGATAAGCAAAAATTGCTTCAAAAGGATTTTGCTTTCTTTTAAATGTACATTTGTATTAAATGCAACACAGTAGAGTGAAACATTTGCTGCACTGTGAATCACATACATGAAACATGTTATGGCTTGTTTATAAATGTTTGAATTATTACAATAATACATGTTATTAAATTTAGGAAAAAAAAAATGAAGGTTATACTTTAAGATTTGATTGTTAATTCATAAGACTAACAACACGCAAACATACTTCTCTATGTATTAACAATTTTTATAGATCTTAATTGTAGCTAGAATTTTTAAAAATTCTTTATAATATGTTTCCGATAGGGTACAGTTATATGTGCAGAATATAAAAAAAATGTTCAAACGTAATTTATCATTATAATAAAGTAAAAAATTTCAATTTGTTAAATAAATAATATCAATCAAAATTAATTAAAATGTATTGCTCCAATGTAAAATATTTCTTATGAATACTGTTAACTTCTCTCAGTCTAGTCTCTTCACGAATTAAATAGAATATATATATACTATATATTATGTTTTAGGAACAGAGTAAGTTACTAGATATATTTTCAAATTAGTCACATATTAACGATTAAATCTTCTCATATAACCTCCCCTAATAGTACTCATTTTATAATATAAATTGTTTGTGCGTAGATATTATTTGAACTATATCGAATGTTAGTTTTCCAATTTCTCATTCTTAAAAGAATTCATTTTTGATTCATTGAATTCTCATTTGCACAACAACCAAAGTTACATTGGTTAGAATTCATTCTATCTTACTAAAATACTAGGGCATGTCTTGTAAGCATAATATGATCGCATCTAAATTTCTGATATAAATTTTGTCAAACTTCTGATTATACGTATCTTACAAAATAAATTGATATCTTCAATTTATATCCTATTTTGATTTTCTTGATTGTCATCATAAAATAATTAAATTATCAGAAATTTATTGCATTAAAACCTGTTAAATGGCTTCCAAACGTTTTTGGAGTTTGGAATATTGGAATATTTATAAATCTATGTATATGAAACCAATTTTTCTTAATTGTAAAGTTCCGCGATTTGTATTAATGCACTTCGAGATCCAAATACTAGAGCCATAAGCCCAATGATACATATGATTACGTTTTTCAGTGCTACCCAATTTCCGGGTCCAAAACCAACGTCCCAATAAGTGACGGTTTCGACGAACACAGGAATTAAAAGTCCCAATATTGAAAAACAAAATGCACCAATTAGTCCAATAAAGGGTTCGATAGTTGGTACGATCACAGCCAATAAAACTAAAACATATAAACAGATTTCTTAAATTTCTAGGATTCTGAAATTACATTTATGATTTTTATATGAATTAATAAATTTTCTAGCGAAAATTTTGTTATAAATTAAAATACACACCTGCTCCTGTGACCATAGCTGTTCTTAAAATATAATTTGCCAGCAGTGGCTTTTTCTGAAATCGATCTTTTATACCATTCCATGCAATGTCCAGGCAAACGTAAAACTGTAATCCAAATGTGCAATAAACGGCAAGAGCTATTAATATCTTTACGATTTGAGCCGCTCTAGAGAAAAAAGATATAATATGTAGTCAACTCAATAGTATTACTCAAAAACTTAGCCCTTTGCGGACGGGGCTGCTCGACGAATGACCGTCGCTGTGGACGAGAGATATTGGCGCGCGCAGTTGAGAATATATACACGTTGAATGTTTGTGTTATTCATTGTTGAGGCTTGTATTATTTTCATCAATATTTAGTTCATCATCATTGTCACTATTATTAGAAATATTGAAACATCTGAGCCGATTCCTTGTTGAACGGAATTCGTTTCCACTGCCTGAAGCTCTATCGTCGTCTCCTATCTTTACAGGTTCAAAATAATGCTCGTTATCACTACTATCTCTATCGAACATGTCCTTTCTAGATATTTTAGGCATCGTGTATAAGGTATTATAAAAAATACATAAAACATAAAAAGTTTGCTGATTCGTCTGGTAATGCCAATGAAATTCGTTTTGACTCGACCATCATCTTACATCGCGAGTTTACGTTAAACGGACGATAAAATTTCTAAAGATCTATAATTTTTTTTCATTGAAAACATAATACTGTTTAGTTTATTATACCCATACGTAAATACGCATTACATTATCGCCCAGGAAAATAAACGTACGCCAGCCATTTCAAAATAAGCGATCCGATCCGAAACAATGAACAGATTCGGGGGCAGCTATATACCAACACCCGTCCGCAAAGGGTTAATCTTATTGCGATCCTTACACTTCTTCCGTTGGTAGATTTAATGTGATACTGTCTAAAGTTTGGTCCTGATATTTCACGTATCCCAAGAATCCAAGTAAAATGTAAATGAACGTAACTCCGGACATTCCCTTATTGAGAACACCGCAAATTCCGACAAAATGTTGGGGTGTTTTCATATTATTCTCCAGTGGCATTACAACTCCTATAACGTCATTCTCTTAGTAAAACATCAATATTCCTTTAAATAATCGAATAATACCTATTGCTTCCATTGCAAAGATAGTAATGCTGAAGAATCGCGGGAAGTCTTGAATGGACGCGAATAAAGGTACAGAGTTGATAGATGGCATATCCCTAACTAAGTAATAAAAAGTTATTCCTAAACCTGATCCCATGAATATATTGGCTACCATGGAAACAGGTGCAAGATATTTCAGATTTGGTATCCAACTGAGCAGTATCAATGGAATCAGTAAACAAGTTGATATTAACCGGATACTGAATTCCGATTCCGCGTGATAATGTTCAATGATCTGATTAAAATTTGCAGCAACGATAACTGTGTACACACTGCAGGTACCAAAATACGTTGCGAATAAACTGATCTGTATAAGGTATCTGTAAATAATATATTATGTGGTTATTATCCTATTGAAAACATGATTCCTTAGATATTTTTAAATTTTATTTCATAAATATAAATATTGTATATTATTGTCACGATATCTTACCTGATCGGTTTTGAAAATTTTCTCCCCCATTGTGGTCCCGTGGCAAACGCTACTTCTGCTACATCGGCGAAGCTCATTTCTGTACGCCTCGTTTTGTAATATAGAACATGTGCACATTTTACCTAAAATATTAATCAGTCGTAATTTAGTTTATTATTTCGGTTACTGTGTTCAATATTATTGGTATTTATGTACCAAAATATAGGCGCAATGTGTGCATACGAACGCCACCAGAACCGTGGCAAATACACCAACGACAAGTCCGGCATTCTTGAAAGCAATTGGCATGGATAATATACCCGTTCCAAGGGCAGCTTTCAACAAATGCGTTAATGTGTCACCGTCCCTGAAAGGAAATTACGGACTATTATTGTTGCAATTATTTTGGTATAAATGTGTCACTTACAGTGCCATTTAACTTTCATACTGTTTAACATTATATAATATAGATATTACTTATTTTTGATTAAACATCACAAATAATATAATAGCTCCGAGTATGTAACATAAAAGTTAAGAATATCAGTTAATTATATATTTTTATATCAATTGTCATATCGCGACTTACGTCGTCGGGTTATCAACTTTTCGTTCATTGAAGGGGTCGAAGCTTTTTCCATCACCCTGTCCGACCTCTATATCTCGTGGAGCGACTTGCACTTTGTATCTGCAATAAATATGAATAAATTCTACTTTGTTTAACATTTTTACTTAGCGAATCAACAAGATTGTTGTATTTCACGATGATATTTTTGTTAATACGATTTCTTTAGTTAATAGGGAGTGAATCTGAACCTGTGAATAAGTCGAAACTATGTAAATATATAGTAAATTCTTACTTGGACAATACCCCATCCTTCGCATTGGACCCATCTTGGGGTAGGAAGGTGTCCATTTCCGTCGGCGCTTTGTATTCCTGTAAAAGACGTTCATTATATAATAAAATTTCAAATAACAACTCATTTTTTTTTATAAGATAATATATTTTCATTGATACTTACCATTGTGAATGCTTGTATGTGTATATCTTGGTTTGATTATTGTATGTTATCTGCAACAAACGAAATTAATATTACAAAAAGATATTAACATACGGTAACACATATTACAATATCACGAGTGTACATTTAAAATGGTGTAAATTCAAAAAACATAAGCTGCTTTTAAAACAAATTAACGTATATATCGCATTTATTTGCACAAGCAATTTTCCACACTCGTGAATTAGAGTTAAACGATGGAAAGTGAAATAATACTACTATCATAAGTTTACAAACTAATTATTATTTGATTTACAATGCAAAGTTATGGATACGCGACCGACTATCGCTATTCTTCTTCTTTACAGCCCACGCGTTTTACTCGATTTACATCAAAACAGTGCAATTGATCATGTGTTTTGACTCAATGGAAATTGTTATCATTAATTCGTTAAATCATAATAATAAAATTCTTTGTTTTTTTTTTTAAGGATATTATTATCGTTGATCGGTATTGATTGTACAATTGATAGGAATTATATATAAATAACGCGATCATATTATAGCATTTATGGTACATATAGTACTACTATATCAGATAAAATGAAAAACGTGTTTCTGTAAAAGCTTTTCGAAGCCCAACCTCGGTATACGCTAGTACAAGTCTAGCTCGAAATAGGGCTTTATCAGCAGAATTATCATCGACAATATTTGGAGAGCTACTGATATCGTAAAAGTTAAATATTTGGTATAGAACACACATTTGTTTTTCTGTGTAAATTATTGCATACGAAATTTGTGGCACCTGATTGAAATTAACACGTTGAATGCCACGCAGGTCACCGGTGACCGGCGCACCAAGATTTGTAGAAATACATAATTTAAACAAATGTCAATAGTTACAAATTTTTTATTATCATCATTGCTACAATGGTGTGACGACATTAATGAAGTATAAAACATATAAAAATAGTTTCACTGATACGTGAAATATAGATCTATCGTGTGTGTCCGTCACCAGTGGCCGTCGAACATGGGAAAAACCCGCTTTTTCCTTGTTCGAACAAGGGAGATTATAAATTGCTATAAAATTATTTTTATCATATTGCAACTCTGAAATGAGTTGATCTACGTAGAATCAAAGTATTATTACGCAAAACATCATGTAGAAACAGTATTTATTTTCAAGACCTCGGCCTTGCGTTTCTAAGTATATTAATGGTATAAATACGCGGAAATGCATAACTGTGGGTGGCTGGCATGGAAAATTAACATAAACGCGTGAATGTTACCTGATACAATACCAACAATTGTCTTCGTGATATCACAAGAATTCAAACTAAACTAGCAAATATTCAAATAATATTAATAAATTGTTTAATTTATTAATACTTTTAATAATAATAAAATATAGATGTATATAGTATTTAATCTGAGTATATACTAAAAGTATATTACTTTACTATTATATCACTATACTAAAAGTAAATTAAAAATTCTATAGAAGTGAAAGATTTCAACAGCTGTTAAATCTCGGCCACTTGCGAGGTTCTTGTGAAATTTAAGGTTTGTAGGTAATAAACGATTGACAAGGGTTCAAAGATAATAGATACCTCAAAGTCTTGAAGTCCTAGAACTTTTATCGAGGTACAGGATTATATACCTTCAATAATTATTTAATTATTTTTATGTAGAACATTCCAAGTATATTTTAGAGATTATTTCGAGAACCGTTAGAATGAAAATTTTGTCGAATCCACAACGGCCTTGAAGCTTGTTATTTAAAATTCTGGAACCTATAGTACATCTTTAAATCCTTAATTGCTTCGAAATCTTAGAAAATTTTTAGGATGTCTACGTACTTGAAAATTTGGAATCTCCGTGAATTCGTGATTTCTTTGAAATTTGTGGAATCTTTTCGAATCTTTAATAATTTTGAAATTTGGCTTTTTAAATCTTCAATGACTTTAAAATTAAGAACTCCAAACTTTCGAAATATTTGAAATTATCGTACGTATTGATATCAGTACGTGCGAATTAAAATACATATAATCAGTAGATTAATCAAGTCATGATAATGTTGTGTGACGATGATTGAACAAAATATTCTCCACATAAGTAATCTATGGCACAAAGAATCTTTTAACAGAGTTGTACAAAAGAAAATAACGGGCTTTTAAATATAAGCAATATTTTCTGATACCGAAATAAATTAAGTAATACCGATCGTTGAAACTTGTTCGGATGAATTTTTTTGAATGCATCACAATTGAATGGTTTAAACGTGTATAATTATGTTGCTTAAAAACGCCAACGGATGAAAGACTCCTTTGTTCGCTAAAAGTATTGTAACATGCAAATTCTTTCTTAGAAATTGAATAAAGACTGTTTCTCCTAAAGTAAACTGCTTAATATTTTTCACTAGAATCCTAACGTTATATTCTATTTGTATTATGTCTTACTTTATATATTCAAATATATAAGATTATTTCTCCGAAAAATAAAAATTTATTCACTTTTTTTACAATTACAATTACAATTATAAATTATAATAATAAATAATAATATAAGAAATTAACTAAAAGTCCCAGATATCAGAATAGCTGTTAAGTAATCTTAAACGTTTATTTCGGTCTAATTTTATTAGAAAATGTTGTTTATTTCAAAATTCCTCTTCTATAATTATGATATAACATTTACAGGTCTCTCCATGACTCTAAGATGAATAATACCAAAGGAAAGCATATTGTTGATACGTAGCGACATTTGCAAGTGAAATGCATCAGGACAGAGTGCTGGCGAGTGAAACCATAGAAAAGTGTTTCATTGAGAATAGCGTTTATCGATCATCCTTGACGTAGCACCGGACATTGTCCTCAAAAATATAGAATCGTTGGCAATTTGTAATACGGTGACCACTAACGGATGCACGAGTCTAAAAATAGTTGGGAACCATTACCTAAATCCCTCAGTCATCTCGTATTTACGATTCTATAATAAATATATGAGCATACGTGACTCGACAAAGAAGTAATTTTCCATTTGTACATGTATTTGTACATATATTTGAATGTATATTGAATATATATATTTGAATATATATTCAAGTTTCATTTAAATCGAGATTTTATGACCTAAAGCTGCTAAATGTGCCTCACAGAGGATAGTAATTGGATAAGCTGGTAAGTTGGGTTAGAGAAGGTTTACGAGGTTTCAAAGACAATAAGTGACTCAAAAGCCTGTAGCCACCAGCGTCTATTTAAAATAAATTTGGAATATTTTAAAATAGCAGATATCTTAAAAGTTTCCAAATGCTCGAATATTACTGAGAACTTTTAATCTTGTACCTCGATAAAAGTTTTAAATAGACTACTAGCGGCTACAGGCGTTTAGGCCAGCTATTATCTTTGAACCCTTGTAAACCTTTTCTAAATCAACTTACTAATTGCGTTTCTGCAGTGCATTATTTACTTACTTCTATCTCTTGTGAATTATATTCAGCCGCTTTAGGCCATAAAATCTCGATTTAGACGAAAGTCGAAGTAATTTATTTATATACTAACAATATATATATTCAAATATATATTCTAATATATGTACGAATGCAAAATTATTTTTTTATCGAATCTGGATTCATTTAAACATATATATATATATATAAAAATCGTGAGTATATATATATATATATATATATATATATATATATATATATATGTAATTAAACAATTTATATGTATAATATCGTAAAGTTTCAAAGTAATCCAAGACATAAAGAGATTCCAATAAATACTATATATATATATATAGTAGATATAAATATTATACATATAAATTGTTCAATTACATATATAATAATAAAATATTATATATAAATTACATAAAATATATATACTCGCGATATATATATTCAAATATATGTACAAATATATTTACGAATGCAAAATTATTTTTTTATCGTATCTACAGTAAATAATAATAATTTTTACTATATATGAATCTAAATGAATCTAGATTCGATAAAAAAATAATTTATATATATATAATATAATATAATATAATATATATATGAGTTTAAACGAATCTAGATTAAAAAATAATTTTGCATTCGTAAATATATTTGTACATACATTTGAATATATATCTCGTGAGTATATATATTTTATGTAATTTATATATAATATTTTATCATTATATATGTAATTAAACAATTTCTATGTATAATATCGTAAGGTTTCAAAGTAATCCAAGACATAAAGAGATTCCAATAAATACTATATATATATATAGTAGATATTAGTAGATATTATATAGTAGATATAGATATTATACATATAAATTGTTCAATTACATATATAATAATAAAATATTATATATAAATTACATAAAATATATATACTCACGATATATATATTCAAATATATGTATAATTATATTTACGAATGCAAAATTATTTTTTTATCGTATCTACAGTAAATAATAATAATAATTTTTACTATATATGAATCTAAATGAATCTAGATTCGATAAAAAAATAATTTATATATATATAATATAATATAATATAATATATATATGAGTTTAAACGAATCTAGATTAAAAAATAATTTTGCATTCGTAAATATATTTGTACATATATTTGAATATATATATCGTGAGTATATATGTTTTATGTAATTTATATATAATATTTTATCATTATATATGTAATTAAACAATTTCTATGTATAATATCGTAAGGTTTCAAAGTAATCCGAGACATAAAGAGAGATTCCAATAAATACTAAATTAGGTACATATGTATATATTAAGGAAGAAAAGAAATATTTGGAATCGGAGTACAGTAATGACACATTAATTTTAAAAATGTACACATTCGTGCTACTCATTGCCAATGCAACATAGATTGAAATCTCATTCGCCATTGATCATTCATTGCAAGATAACCGAGAAACCGGTAGAACAACTTCGACTCACGACATCTGGTCAAATTGCGCGTAAATTACACATTTATATTCCAAGACAGTTTATATGTCAGTAGTACATACTCTTTTATTATACGGAGTAACCATTCAAATGTTCACTGTGTTTAATAATTTAATCCCGTGTTTTTTTTATATTTTTATTCGCGATACATTTAAAAAAATATACATTAAATTAATGTTATAATTAATACATTAATACATTAAATTAATACATTAAAAAAACGACGTTGCATTGCGTCAAAAATTAGATATCGCTATTACGTGGGAAGTGCAAATCACTTTAAGCTTGAAATATTGGCTTCGAATGTGTGTCTTAAATTTGGAAATGTTTCATTTACACATGTAATTTTGATTTCCACATAAGACGTATCTATATTTGAGATTAATTTTTACGTTGCTCGTGGCGATAATAAACCCTAATTTATGTAAATTTCTTTCTACGCGTCGACGATTCTCAGAAAACAAGAGGAGAGAAAATTGTAACTTACGGAACAGGATAATCGACATGACGTTGCGAAAATTGTTATACACGTGGTTACAGGTTCTAGGTATACGATTGTGCGGCTGCATCCAAAGACGCCTTACGAGGCGCCACATTGACAATACGGCATCACAATCGCGCCGTCGCAGAGGTGCTAATTAAAATACAGTACACTGCCTGAATCTCTAACAAAAATCATTTGTCTACGATTAGGAGCTGCTTCGGAATAAAAGAGTTTTTCAAGTAATAGAAAGATGACTGAAAGCATTCGGCCGCACAATATTATAGAATTTCATAGTTTAAGAGTATAAGTATAAGATATAAGAGTATAGTATAAGAGTATAAGTTATAAGAGTAATTGAAACATGGTGCTGAAAAATTTCCAGGTACATCCTAGTATTTAAAATTAGAAATTTATTTTATTTTCTATAAATCTCTTGAACCTATATTTTGATTGCTATTTTTATACGTTAGAGTTTCTCGAGTATGTTCCACTATTTAAAATTAGAAATTTAATTGATTCTTTCGTTTATAAATGAATTTTTCGATCTTATACCTCGATTGCTCTATTTATATGTTACATAATAATTCATATTCATAGCGAATATTACGTTTTTTATTCATCCGTCGAATAGGGAAATGATTAAAACGAATAAAATCACGGAATTCCTTTTGAGAATGTAATTGGAATTTTTGTGTTGATAGGTTCGAGTCACGGCAATTATGTGAGAATATTCTGGTTTCATTCATATAGTGTATGATAATCGGTATCAATAGCAGACCCTGCAATGTTGAATATAACGTTATAGCTTAAGTGTTATTACATGATAAAGCGACACCATGCGATAAGAGAACAAAATAAATATGACACGACAATTTGTTGTCACTTATGCACGAAACTAGTTGCGGTTACGATGCAGTCATCGCTATTTCGTCGAATAGAAATTGCACACTTGTGTAAATAGACGAAATAAAAGAAATATTATGTAATTACCGTGCACTTAAACTCGATAGTGCATTTCCAGATCACCTATCGCGGTATTTTCCTCCCTAACAGTTTGTTCCCCGTTTTTATAATGTTTCAACAAATGTACTGACAACGAATGACGTAAAATCAGATAAGAGAACTATGATATTAATTGTACCGACAGTCCTAGCTATTCACATTGAAATTAATTAATCTTTAATCTGTCCTTGTTAAGGCGACAATTACGGGAACGAGTGTTACATGGAAAATTGGGTCGTTCAACTTTCAGAGTTAACCTTTCGTTCATTGTGGTCAATTTTACAGCTAATGTTATTATCAGATTACTAATTAACGATGTATGTGTATAAGAAAAGCAATAGAAAGAAATGTTTCGCAGATAGATTCGACGTAAAAGATAGAAATGGAACGTGGAATGGAAAATCACGAAAAAGGAACTTTGATTCGTATCTATAATGCATGTAAATAAAAAGATAAGGTTAATGTTAGTGACCCCATGCTTCACTCCTACTCTGTCAAATCAAGTCGCAACGATAATATTTACAATGATTTATGGTACGATAGTTCTTTGTCGTCATAGTTGTATAAAGATATAACTGTTTTGTCGAACTTCGCCACCATGGATCTATGTACTTAGTGAAAAACATATTCTACGTAAACATACTTGTTCGCCTCTCGAATTAAATAGAGTTCTACGTATCAAACTTTAGATAATTAATCGTGATTCATTTTAGCTTAATTGTATGTTAAATGTTAAATGAACGTAACGAACGAAATCGATTCAAGCGATCGAATTTGTACTATCCTTTAAATCGCTTCATTAAACAAAATGCAAATCTCAGATTTCCATTATCAGGTATTTCAGATATAATGCAATTTTAGAAGATCGCAAAAAGATTACGTAAAAATAGAAACTAGTCAATGAAAATATTTTTATCTATTAGTAATACCGTATAATTATTCGTAACTTCTGTTCAATTTCAAAACGCTAGTAAGTACGTATGATTCATGGCTTTAGCAGATTATACGCCGACAATGTTTACTTGCGAACTTTTTTTAGCTATGTCATTCAGCAACCTGTAATAGTTGTTTGCAAAATTTAATAAATGTTGCAGGTATTGATCGAATGATCTCAAATTTATAAATTTATCGGAATGATCGGCATACTATGTATTTTTTTCTATAATCATTGTATAAATAAATCAACGATTTTTGACCTTTGAAAGGTCCAGTCTATAGTTGGAGAGGGGGAATAGAGTTTTCGTTTTAGTTTTTATTTAGTTTTAAAGAATTATTTAGAGTTAGTGGTTAAATTTAGAGAATCTTCGCTCTCGCTCGCGCATAGGATTAGCCAAATAAGCAAAAGAATCATCCTTAAAATTGTTACTTCCGTGTAACTTCTAACTATTACCTACTACGCTGTATATATTTTTACACGTTTGTTTTTCTTTCGTAAAAACATGACGAAGCAATTTTTCAAAACTACTAGTACTTTCAATATAAAGTTATAAAGTCACGATCTTCTAGCATTTATTTAGCGATTACTACGAAATCGACAATAACAAGAAAGGAAGTAAATTAAACGTCATACGAGACTTATCTGAAACAGCTAAAAGCCCTACTATAGTATCCGTACCGCGATATATTCGGCTAGAATGACGTTTCATACGGACTTTCAAGGTTGCTGAAGCTGAAAATGTGAATCGTTTTTCGCGCCGATTCTTAATGTTACGATCTTTGTCAAACGTTCACGAGGACGAATTTTTAAAACCGTTCATTATCGTGAAAAATGACCCTGATTTTTAAAAATATTCTCGCAAAGACACATTTGGAGCAAAAATTTTGCGATTTGCAATATTATAATAAATCTTAGATGAATTATGAAGAACGACTCGATAATTACTTGTAACGCGAATAAAATACATATTATACGAGGGGGAAATATTATTTAACAAATTTTGTACTGTAGCATTTAAAATTCTTTTTCGTGTTTATTTCATTAATCGTTATATTTCAATAGCATCGTTGTATTAGTGAAAAACACGTGTTTCGATAATATAGTCACCTGTATCGAAGTTGCTGAACGCATTTGAAAACTGGGTCACCTCGAGACTACGTTTTCTAGTTCGTTGTGTAGATGTCAAGGTTTATCTCTATGACCGGTTCGTAGAATTGATCCTTTCGAGAGCAATAAAGGAGAAGAAAGCATTTCGAATAGAACAATTAATCACTGCGGGTGGTCGATTTTATTCCTATCCTTAGACCGTTGTCATTTAACAACAATTGGTTGAGTAAATCGCGACCTTAGGCCAGCTTCGTACAACAATGCGTGTACAGTAGATACTAAATATGTGTATGATAGATACTAAGTAAAATCCGAATTTTGCGACGAAACATTAAAACAAATTAAGTTATCATCGCTGTAACATTATCGAATTGACAAAAAAAAAAAAAAAGACGTAAAAGTCAATGGACAGTGACATCGTGAGTCGTACTTTATGCAGATGGAGGTGGGAGGATAAATAACGGTTGTTATTGGACCAAGCTTATGTCACGTAACACAAGCATCGTAGCAAAAGAGCGGCAATAGGGTAAATAATGTAACGTTGTGTATTCCCTTAAGAGAAAATTCTACTGACAACTTTTTCACATAATTCATCATATTTTACTTATAATTTTCAATGAGAATTGATTGTAAAATTCTTTCAAATAAAAAAAAAAAGAAGAAAAACTTATCATAGATAAGGAAAGACGTAAGGTACTATTTTTGTTTTTGTTTTCCTTGTCTTTCATACAATAAGTTTTACAATGAAAAGTTGAAACATCTACTAAATTAATAATTTTTCGATATAGGTAAGCTATTACTCTCCTATAGAGAATCTGAATTTGCACCGATTAATGTACTAAAAAATATATAACTCTGTTCAAAAAAACAAAGTTGACCTTCACACGACCTTTACGCACCCACCGATAGGAAACTAATAATGACAAATGTGTCCCTCTTGGAATTATTCTACCCTTATCTGAAACATTTTTCGATATAACTCATGGTATCGAAAATATTTCAGTTTAAATGATTCACCTTGTATATTTACTATAGATATGTAACAAGGAAATTCAATCTCGTTACAGTTACATGTTAGATAGATACATATGTATGATAAAGTTGGTACGGAACTACAAGGTCAATAAAATTATTCATACTACATAAAGATTCTTGAATAGCTTCGCCTTCGACCGGTTTCCTTTCGAGTTCAAGGAGCTTGATGCTCATGCTACATTTACGTATTTGGATACATACTTTGGAATTATTCCTAGAAACTTTATTTTTTCAGATCTACCTTTCTGCTACAGATTTTTTTCGAATAAAATTATACCGATCCTTTAAAACTTCTCTTACAATTCAAGGAAATTATTATTAACACTTAGCCAACCGCGCGCGTCACAGCGAGCTATACGCTGTCTACCGCGCATTTTTCCAAGTATCGAGGACTGATGTTCGCTACTTAAAAAAACAAAGTCTAAAAATTACTCGAGTGGTCAATTATACGTAGCGGTAATGATTACGTTTAACGATTTCACATATTGTTTATACAAAACGCCAAATTAAAAGTATATATTAAAAGTATAAAAAAATGTAGGTAAAATTAAAAACATTAAAGATGACTAAAGATAAATAACACGACTTGAATGTGAAATTAAAAATTCACAATGCATTTTAATATCTTTTTACAGTGTGATATCGTTCGATTATAATTTTATTTAGTCATAACTGATAGTGTAACTTCTTAATTAATTTTAACACCACTAAATTGATGTATTTTATTATATACTGAACTTTATAACAGCAGAAAAGGTGGCGCAATTAATTGGGAACAATTCCAGGTAAACAATAATTGATAATAACAACAATAAAAAAAAAAAGAGAGAAAACGCGTTGCCAAAGTCAAAAAGTCAAAAAGGGAGACCTCTCCGTCCTTCGCACAGGGAGATGTCCCTACTCAGTTGGCTAAGTGTTAAGAATGCCAAATACCTTTCATTCCAAGAACTTATTGTTGCATGGACAAGGTCGATTTAATCCCTTTCATGCTATTTTGAAATAGGTTTAGCCAGACCCTCCTTACGTTCCAAGAAATATGTCTCTGCCCCCTTCTGGTGCAACCCATATTATTTGGCAGTGCTATAATAGACAACGTAAAAAATTGAAAATTTTACAATTCTTATGTTTTTTGTTAGTTATACTATAGATATACCGAAAGGTTACAATTTGAATAATAAGATTTCATTTAATTAAAAAAAAATATGAAAATGTTGGTATGTGGAAATATCAAAATGGTCGCGAAAAATATCCATTAATGTACACAATGCGCGTATGTAGATTGCAGAATATTATCATAAAAACTAGTCAATGAAAGAACATAAAATCTGGAATAAAAATGCATTAGCTATAATGGATTCGCTTTCTGATAGATGATTTGAATATATATTTAATTATATAATATATATTAAATTTAATTATAAATATAATTATAATAACAATACTCTTTTATCTGTCTATTTATACAAACGATTGTTCCAATTCGTGGCCAAATTTTTTGAATATTACATACTTGATAAAAAAAATTAATCGAGTCTATAACAATTTGTTCAATTGACTGTGTTAACATGATGCAATTCGTTATAACAGTTACCTTTATTAGAAACAATTCCTTAAGCCATTGTTTTTTCGAATGGCAAAGTGATAAAATGGAAATCAGAGATGATTTTTCAACCATATTATAGAGTCACATATCAATGAGTTCATCAATTATTGGGTTGATGTTGACGTCTCATGTATCGATAAGCATACAGCATAATAACATACTGTCGCGATAAAAAGTGTAAATTAGTTAGAAGAAAAATCGATTTCCGTGTGGTGAAAGGTTAACGAACGAATTCGCCTGTACAGAGAACGGGAGTTTCGATGCGCAGGTCCGAAATATCGACTCGAAGTTACATCATACATAGCTACTGTGCGATGGGATCACGAGCCATACAAGTCGTGTCTACACAAACTTAGCACCACGTGCTCGTCGCGGCGTGGCTGTAATGATGAAACACCTTGTAAAGTTTATAGCTTATGTATTATAACATTTTGTTATTATATTATGTATTATAACATATTATAACTTTAAATTTCCAACTTCTATGTTATTTTTTATTATACTTTATTAATGTAATATTAAAAAAAAGAGTTTCCATACTTATAAACTTGCCACGAGGATGTTATCAGTAATCGAGAATAGATTTCGTTCAACGGCAACTATTACAAAACTAACATTTAATTAAGATTAATTCTGAATTAAGATGAATCGCATTTTTTTAACGATACATCAATAACCTTTGAATCTTATCTTAAGTCATTTAAAATTATTTAATCGATAAGTTTATACGAACATAAAACTCACAAAGAGCTCGGAAGGTAAGATGTAAAATAAGAGGGAATAAAATTTCACGGTATTAAAATGCCGTTCGTTTCTTTGAATTTCGTATACTGTATGCAAAGGTATAGGTTAAGGATTTACGGTAAATAGCAGTTGAATGCAGCTGGTTCGATGCGCGCGCGTTAAGTCTTCCAAAATGTATGTTTGCCGACGAGTGAGAATTCAACAGAAAAATAAAAAGAACCAATAGAATTGTAAATGTGTTGGTACTATTCAGATCGACGTGACTTCTTAGGTTTAGGTACAAAAATATACTACCCATATTTGCGAAATCTCTCTTGCTTAATTCACCAGTTCGGAGCGTGCCAATAAATTTCAGAATATGGAATGAAATTTGTATCGATCATGATTCATTATAACGAAACCCATATTGATCGTGATTAATTATCGTTGACCACATAAACATTAAATATTTTCGCGCGGGAGCTTAATTTGGAAATCGATCGATTGAAAAGAACTTTGATCGTCATTCTTCGTGTGTTTTGTAATTTAAATCGAGTATATTAGCTTTTAAATAGCGATAGAGGGAGCGATAGTGTAATAATGGGTTTCAAATGTAAATGGAGTGTACACGCATACCTACCGTTAGGGACACAAAAGTTATTCGGTGATATTAAGGTGTATAAAGATGAACGTGGCATGTAAGGACCGTTCTCGTAGTCCAAGTTCCACTGTTCCAAATCCACTGTTACTTCATTTCTGGCAAACGGCGGTTCAGTACAGTGGATCGGTGAATTTGTTACAACACAAATACAGCACTGTACAGTATATACTACACGAGTGTGGCTCGTACTCGTGCCACACGACCACAGTATTCTACCGCGAAATACCGACTGAAGGAGAGTGCCGTGCTGTCCAGACAAGAATAAACGAGAATAAACTGAAAGTTTTTGTCCCCGGAAGAGCGTCCACTGCGTTTCATCAGGCAACCGCTAGAGGTCGAACGTCCTATGTAGTAATCAGTAGTCCAATTTCGGTTTATCCATAATCTTTAAAATCATATCAAAATAATTAACTATACAAATATTGCAATTAATTCTCTTTTTCTGGTATCGAAGTTCAATGTTAGTAAAAAGATAGGGCTAAAGATAAATAATAAATATTTAGATAGGTATATATTTATTGAATGGATTCTGTGGGTATGAAATTTTTATATTATTATTTCAAATTTTCTATATCGAGACATATTATTTTTTCGTCATCTAAAAAAATATTATTTTTGATCTTATTTTTATTTAATCGACTTATCTGTGACTTGAAATAATTTATCTATCTAGATTAATATTTGCAATTAGAGGTGTGGTTTTTGTGTTAAGTTAGTTCGCCGAACACGTGGTAAGGACTGCATGATGAAATCCTGGCCGGCGGTGTCTGCAGTTACGTACAGATATACAGGCAAATAAAGCGATGCGATTTAAACGATCAAAATGTCAATCAATTCCGTCTATAACCAATCAAATCTTTTAACCGTTACCGCTAGTAATACATGATATTAATCAGTATTACGCAATTCCTATACCAAAAACATTTTCATTAACATTTTTTAACATATTTTATTAACATTTATTTTCTATATCACACTGATGTATAGTAGCATTACAATTACGAACATATTGCATCGTATTACGAAAGTTTTGTTCTTATCTTCGGAAAACATAGACAATGTTGAGTTAACGGGTCTTGTTGAAACATTCGATAAGGAGGAAAAAAGGTATTGAACGTAATTTTCATCGGTACAATCTGATCGCGCAATTCATGATCATATACGCAATTGAGCGTGGCTACGGTTCATTGATAATCGAGTAGAGTGTGTTCGATGAAATGTAAATGTAATCCTTGCGAAATGTTGCAACCTGTCATTCAATTGTATTCATGCCATCTTGAAAAATTTATTGGAATACAAATTTCAAGTTTTATCGATTTATTAATATTTTGTTGTTAATAATTTTTGAGGGGAAAAATTAAATTAAGATATATAATATATAAAATTTAATAAATCGTAGAACAAAATTCCGAGAAAGTATAACAACGCAGTTTTCGTTGTGAGGATGATCGCTATGTTTGTGGAATTTGCAAGCATCATGTAAAATAGAAATATAACCGTACCTTGGCCGTTCATGGCATAGTTTAACAGTAACGTTTAAATCAATTCTGTATAATGTGCACGTATTTGTACGTATTTGTTACGCTTAGTAAATTAGATTGATAATATTTTACCTTGTACATAATTTTTAATTTTTCAAGATATATTGAAATATTTAGTTTCTAATTTTTTTACCTCTTAAATAATGTTGTATATATACTGTTAGGAAATAATAAAGATTAAATATTTTTACTTGGATAAAGAAGAATCAAAATGGCACACAAAAATAACACAATCTCAATTTTTTTTTATAAAAAATAAAATAGGACATTTTAACTAAGCAACGTAGTATAATAATATAGCACGTATCAACAAAATTAATCGAAAAATGAAAATATATGTATTTATCTTGTTGCAATTAACTATTGACGTTTTCTATTAAGAACTAAAAATTGTGAAACATCTATGCAACACATTTCATAATTACGTCGTCGTTGATTTACTATCAGCCGATAACGTTTCGTTTTAGTTTAACCTATGTATGATTCTAACTTATTTATAAATAACATAGATTATATTGTGTAAGGCCATTCTGTATAATAACTTTACAGATTTAGCTTGAATTTTGTAATGAACTTCTATCGAAATAATTTTATTAATTTTAATCAATTTAGAAATGAGAAAAGCGCCATTCGGGCATTGATCTTTTTCCAGAATGTCTAAGGGGGATGATTAACTTTGTCGGTTTATTCTTCGAGTACCACGTATGCAAATCGTGTAAAAACGGCCTGGTTAATTCTCGTAGTACATGGTCTCTTTCAAACTCCGTTTTTGCAAGTTTTAGAGTTTCACGAACAGGTTGCCATCGTCTATCACTATCATCTTCTACATCCTTCTCTACTTCACAGCAATCTAGTATCGGCGCTAGAAAAACAAATTTAAAAACTATTTATTAAATTACAATCTTAAATTCATTGTCAACTACAGAAATAGAAAAGACGGTAAAATTGCTATCATTTTTTTCTATAGCATCGAAAAAACGGTAAAGAAAAATCTAGATAATTTTAAAGAAGATAAAAATATCCATTATAATACTTAGAAAATTGAAAAAAAGTAAGAGATTACTTTGTTATTTAAATAAGAATCATATGAAATGTAAAATCTCGTAGCAGATTTCCAAAAGAATAGAAAGGTAAAAGTTCACGTACGTCTTTCAGAATAACAAACATTTATGTCAACAGGTCCCGCTGGCATAGTTTCGTTTCTTTCTAGAACGAGTTCAAAAGCATCTGCACGATCAAGAGTGTCCTTCATAGTCGTGTCTCCTGGATTCTGTTCAAAATTTAATCATTCGTCTTTTATCCGCGCCAACTGAAGGCGATCAAGTTGAAAGAGGTGCAAGAAACGCAAATGCTAACAAGATATGTATTTTCATTTCGCGTCTGTCGCGCATATTTTTCAACGTGTAATCGCGCAGTCTCGATATAATATCGTATGAAAAATACATGTAACATCTTGTGCATACGGTAACCCTATTGCATCAATGAGATGGACAAATACTACGCAGCTTTTTATCATAAAAATATTCCAAAGATTGTTCCATTCAAAATGATTTCGTAGCATCGCAGGTATGTTATTTTATGTAATATCAAAATTCGATTATTTTATCGTAAAAAAATTCCAAAATAATTTGATTCGAATGTTTTATTATTATAGTTTAAAATTGCATTTTAGCGTCTTTTTTAAATTTTTACTAAAAATGTGATATTAATAATAATATAAATGTGGTAATTAGACAGTTGCGGTAACAAATGTTTAGTCCGACGATAGTCAAAGTTGCGACCATGATCCATTTTGTGCTGCTTGCAAATATCGAGATAAGGATACGATTTTTATCGCGGTGAAACGAATAAAGCTCATATGTGACCGACGATTTTAACGGAAAAGAACATTGTTATGACGTCGCAGTGCGATATCCCAGATATTTAATTCGACAGATCTGCCGTTCTGGCGCTACACAGACAAATCATTTTAATCATTTTTTCTAGTATATACTGGTTTAGAGAACGTTACTGTTAGACAGCTAAATACAAAAGAGATTTGAATATTTGAATATTTGAATATTTGAAAATTCATTTCCAACAAAGAAGACCTTGGATGTATAGATAATAACATTGATATAGATAATAATCCGTATAGACAGTAACCTGTATTTGATGGGTTACGCCTGGTATATATTTTTTTGGATGATCCATATCGAGCTTCTCGCTAAGTTTCATATTTTCATGATCGAAATCTTTTAATTTTTCGAACGCATAGTCGTTTATATCTCCAACTGGAAACTTGCTTGATTTTCTGGATTTATCTTTCCACCAAATCGGTGGTTGTAACAAATTACACGGCTCGTCATCCGTCCTGTTGGTGATACTGTTCTATTCTTTTCAGTCAGTGCCAGTAGAACAACAAGAATACTTACTCGAGTTTTTCTACTCTTTTTCCACATGGTACAATGGCTGCTTTCTCTTTTTCAAGATATTTCAATCGTCTTTCACGAGTGTACCATAATTCATATTGTCTTGACCGCGGGAATATCGAGAACACAGCTATAAATCAAATATATTTAAACCGTAATAAATTATCGAATTAGTAAATTAAAGAATATAGTGAAAATTTCTTTAAAAAAAACATTTCTTTTTAATTTTTCTTAAGATTGAAACTAAGTTCATCTTGGAACAGTTTATTTTCGCTGGTGACATGGATCGATGATTAGCAATTAATACCATTTTATCCGAAGGCTTGCTGAAATTAGGTCATAAATCATTCGTGACTCATTAGCGAATTAGTGTCGTTCAGGATTCGCTAGATCATTGATTGTTTCTGGGACATTCAATTATTCGTCCGGCCAACATTCCATTGGTCGAAATTGCCAGACCGGTATGTGTCGATCTGTTACTTCAACTGGGGAGCGATTAATATTCTAGACAACTCGGAGGATCTACTCGTTCGTACGTTATTACCGACAGAAAACGGCAGATAAAATTAATTCTAAATCTAGCGCTATTAAATTCGGAATGCTAGTTTCATTCAATATTTATGGAAAGATTAATGATTAAAGTGAAAGAATCTCTAATCATAATCTTTATAGCATTAAGTAGTACTAACATTTTTGCTTCTGTTGATAATCGGATTTCCATTTTGGCATGGTACCGAGTGTTTGGAAAACGATTCCATTATCCTTTATAGGAGAATCCACGTACCCTTCTTTCCCTTTTTCAAGATATCGGTCTAAAGCCCGTGTATCCAGTTCCTGTATGGGTGCTACAGGGTCGTCTGTAACAATTGCACGAACATTCGCCTAATTCGATCGTCTTAATTCAATTGTGGCACCGCCTTCGATGCCACTGACCGAGGGGGATCCATTGAACGATTGGCGATAAACATAATATAACGTTCCTCGTTTGACTGTCACGTGCTTTAAACTTCAAACGGATGCGCTTATCAGAGCTAATAATTGAAACTTCATTTATTTAGAACGCTTCAACAAATAAAAAATGTATCTATATATATTTTTAGCAATCCTTTGCGGAATAAATTTCATAATAATCTTAATGTCGACATAATTAGCACCGATATATCTGGAGACATTGTCCACACAAGTAGAATTTTAAATTGAAATATAAACAACAGTCATAATTCTAATATAAGACAAAAAGACAAAGAATCGGTCGAAGAAGAAAGAAAAATTATTAGAAATTTATATAATAAGCGCAAAACAATCAATCCACCAATGGGAATTTCGTTTCTTACTGAAATGCATTATTATATAAAAAGTCGACAAATTTGACAAACTTTTCGTTGTGAGATTCTCCAATTTTCTTACGATATAAGTATATCTTCGTGAAAATTGATATAACGGTTTTCGTATTGAACAAGATGTTCGTTCTTCAAACAATAACGTATGTTGAAAATGATATCGTATTTGAACAAGATTAGTCGATATTCTAACCGTTAAACTTACATACTGTCCTCTTTATCGGCTTGAGCTGTTTAGCTACGCATCTATGGAAGGGAGCCGGTTTTCCATGGTAAAATACTCCATCGGATAAGAATGTTGGCGAAACCTCAGTTATGTAATAATCGAGAGGTGCTGGCTCTGGAAACTAGATCATCCCTCCGTAAAATGATTATATCGTAATTATGCGGAGACTGTAGATGATGAACATAATAAGTCAGACTTTTTAAAAGGGAACAGTCGATTAATACCATGTTATCATAATTGAATTTTTATCTAATTTTCTACTTTATATCAAAATTTTCCTCTTTAGCAATAAAGTGATATTAAAATAAAAAAATCAATAAAAATGTACTTATTATGTTTTTCTCCTGTAACTCTCATATGGAGTACTGATTGAGAATCACGATAGCGTAAATTATTCCACTACAAGTTTACATGAAATAGTTTTCTAATATTTTAATATACAAAATTCATTATATTTCTGCAACGAGAGAATGAAATATTTTTAAATATTAATTAAAATAACAAATTAAAATATTAATAGCGAAAGAAATGATACTTTAAAAAGTCAAAATATTTGATTAAATTTAAACTCTCGAAATCTCAAATTATATACATTATTATAATTTTCAGTTCGCCATACGCAAACACTAATTAAATAGTTCGTTATTCATACCATGAACATTTTCAAATTCGAAAAAAAGAAAGAAGAATTAAACTCCTACGTGAAATTTACTTGTGAAATTACAGAGTTTGCAAATCAGTCAAACTTATCGAATCGATGATTCACTGAGGTTCCATGGGAACTGTGGTTCGTCTGTCTGAAAGTGAAGATAACCACGACCATTCCATCAAGATGACAGTGTCGCTGATCGGTTCCGACGTGACTCTCGGAACTTCATCGAGGGAATGCGGTCCCGCTTCTCGGTTTCAAGCCGATCGTCTTGGCGCCAAATCGCGTCTCGATCGAAAGTTCCAATGAGTTACGAGCAAAAAATCGAAACCAGTTCCTCAAGGTTGTTCGTCTTGTCTGAAACCATTACGACTAATTTTCGTGGCAAGCTTCATGGAAATGCTCTAACCTAATAATTCTAATTTCATAAAAATTCGAAGTGTAAATTTAAGTAATTCCACTCACCAAAAACTTCAAATAAGCTCTATCGATTCCTCGTTCAGATTATCGCGATGTCTATGAATCGATCTACGGACCGTGGTCATCGTGCGAAGAAAAAAATTTCAAGGGAGAGTAGCAAAAACAAACCGGAAGCGGCGGTAGTACCAGAGTTCGGAAGTCGCGATGCTGTTTCTCCGGACTGCAAAGAACAATATCTCTTCTTATTAGAATTCTTCATACATCACGTTACCAGCGAACGTTTAGCGAAGCTCAACCAAATGTTCTTCGTCCCCACGACGATATCCGTGGAGTTCCTCAACTTCACAGGGAAAAACGGTATCGAAATAACTCCGGTGGACCCGTTATTTCAACCTCAAGCAGGAGTTGCAGACGACATCGAGTATTTCTTCTGTGGTCGCTCCGTGATGTTCGCCATAGATCAATACACTGTGGTCGACAAAGACTTGGACCTAATCATCAAGCTATGCGTAGAAAAAAAAATGCCAGAATGTGTGAAACCAAATGTATTAATAGGTAACGGGGAGCTAGATATTTCCAAACATTTCGCCGCCCTACGAAAAGAAATGTTGCAATGCTGGCATAAAATGGCACCGCCGCCGAAAGTCTTCGAGGGAGAAGTTCCTGTAATTTATAACGAAAATACGATCGGCGATATATGCATGTTCGTTAGAATTTCTGCATTCGGCCAAACTATCGTCACCGAATTTGACGCGCCACCTGATAGAACTATCTCGTCTTATATCTTCAAAGGCGGCGACTGTAACGAAAAATCACCAACTTACAAATGTCGTATCGTTGATCCTCACGTTGCGGACGTCTGCAGGGATTCGAAAGACGAATTATTGAAAGAGGGGCCTCCTTGTCGAGTTTGTATCAAGGAACAACATCCTTGTACACCGTGTGGACAGCCAATCGGAGCCACGTTAAAACCAAACGTTAGTTGCAAACAGATCAGCGAAGTAACTCCGGTGACGACATCGAAACCGAATATTTGTTCCGATGTGCACAAGCAGGCCGGTTTGATACAATCGAGCCGTGGACCGGTGCAACCGTGTGGAAAAGCTGTGGTTCTGAAAGTGTCCGGGATCCTGGACACAGGTCAGGACAAAAAGCCGACAGTCACCGTGGCACCCGAGTCCGAAGCTACACCAGATACCGATCCTGACCATGACGTGTTCGTCCTGAGAATTGGGAAAAAAGGGATTGTCGGAGCTGGAGAAAAGTCCGATATACAGTTGGAAATGAAAACACCGAAAGGGTCCGAAAGGGGACCTCCTATCCGATGCGAGACCAGAGAGATGCAGACCGATGATAAGGTGTACAAAAAGACACATGCAAAGAAAAAGAAAAAGAAATGAACTGGATAAATTGGGTCTTTTTAGATACCGTTTTTTGGATTACAAATGCGAGAACACTGATTTTATTGTGTTGTATATGTTGCATTTTGCGTTTATACGGATTGTTATTAAACTTATTCTTTACTACTAACTTTAAAGTCAAATTAAGCTTTTATTGTTAGATCTGATTAAGTATTTACTTCGTGGAGTATTTTAAAATTTGTTTGAGGTTTTGAAGTCTACTTTCGCTTGAGGATTATTTCACTCGAATTAGTAGAGCAAATTATATGTTTTATCTATTTAAAAATTATACGATCCACCGAAGTAAAATAATACAAATGAGAGACGCAATTTATTCTCAAAGTCGTGGATGAATGAGCATTTTGAATTATATCGCGGAGCGCCCCCTGGATGGTTTCCGAATCTCAAAATTTCCGAAACCGTCCGACTTGATGGCAATATCAAAATTGAGGGTTAACAGACAAATTTTCTAAAATATTCCGATAATCAAGAGCTAAAATTATGGGAAGCGCATTCGAAACTTCGTAATATCATATCGTGTTCAAAAAATGGCAGATGAACAGGAACTTTTCTTGATCGAGTTTCTAGTCGAAAAGGTTAAAATTCCAGTAATAAGGGCAATGCAGGACGATCTGTTACCTGCGTGTACCTGCGTCTCCTTTCAGGTAATTCAGTATTTTATTAAATTCCCAAATAGATGATCGACTAAACAAATTTTCACCAGTCACAATCTTTACACATGTAAACACGTTCCTATATATTTTTTTAATAGGTAAACAATTTTTCAATCGGCTTTTCGCTTTATCGTTATACAATAAAATATTCGATCCCAGCAATTTCGTTAAAAAGTACAAACCCGTTAAAAATTCTGTTTTAATTCAGAAAACCTGTCGAACCTGCACTAAGCATATTTTCATAAATAAATTCGCAGATTCTCAGCCTGCCGCCAGTCGACATTTGCCAAGAAGCCCTGACAGATGGCTGCGGTTGCACCGAAGGCGACACGCAGGTTTTCAAGAAAGGCAAATCTTGTTTATTCGCGTTGCCATCGATCGCTCTCCAGAGACCTTTAACCACGTTCCCCATAAAACTATCTGTCTACAAGAAACTACCACCTGGAGTGCTACCAGATGTGATGCTGGTTGGCTGTCATCAAATCGAGGCAAAGGCGATAATAAACGCCGTATTGAGCCAACAGGTCTTCAAAATACCGAATCCTTGTCAAACGATCAAGGACACGTTTAAAATTACTACGGCAACAGGACAATGCGTTGGATCTGTGACAGTTTACATAAGAGCTTCCTGTTTCGGCAAGAAGATCGTCACCCAGTTTCAAATACCGCACAATAGGAAACCGTATCTGTTTAAAGGGGCGGACGACAGTCCTGTTTTTCAATGCAAGAAGATACCCTCTGAATGCTATACACCAGCTCCATTGACGTGTACCTGTACGAAGAAATGTATCGATGGTAGTGGAGAGTCTACAGGAAGAACCTGTTGTGCCACACCGATCGTTCAGACGTCTTCGTGTCCCCCCTTACCTAAACCTCCTGATTATGGTCCACGACCGTGCTGCGCCTCGCGTCAACCATCCTCGGGGTACTCGTTTTTCTCGTTTTGCATCCTTTTCGAACAAGATTAGGTTCGATGATCTAACAATCTAAGAGTCAAATGAACAGTTGCGCAACCAGTTTGATCATTCGTGCGTAGTCATTTCCACTCTTTAATATCCCGGATTCTTACGTTTTAAATATCAGTTTATTTTTCGATATTTCTAACTGCCCTTTGTTCTTTTCTTCTTAATTTCTTACGCTGTCTCATATTACTGAAATATAATCTAACTTGTTAGATGTTAGATTTTTTCTGCGCTATAGGCAGATCAGAAGCTTTAATCATTCGTGACTAACAGAAGGATGAGCTAAAACTAGAGCAGAGAGAGGTTCGTTTGTTCGAACTGGATGCGTTCGAAAGCGAAAGCAATTCAGCTGGATCAGTTTGCCTAGACTTTAGTCACGCCTGAGTGCCTTCTGTTTCATTCCAGTGCCATTACTTTATCTTTGATGTCCGTTATAAAAGAAAGATCTTTGTCGCAACTTATTTAATGGACTGCAGCAATAAGAAAATAGATCTATTTTCCAGTAATTTGAATAAACTAACAAAAACCAACTAAAAATCAATATACTTTTTCAAACGTGATATAAATTCAAGATAAATTCAAAATAAACTTTTACACTATTTTTCTCCTCTAATAAATACAATTAAAAACATCGAAACTCTGCGTAATTACTGCAAATTCTTCGACTATATTTTACTAAATAATATACGAGCTTCTTTTATCTCTTTCTAGGAAACAATGTCCATGTTCGCCGAAAGCCCGACGGAAAGATCAAGTAGCTTCCCCGTGTTGTTGTTCTGAGCCAATATCCAGTTTTCGCGCCATTGCTCGTCAACAAGCAGCTGCAGGAGGGAAATGTAGCCCGTGTGCAAAGCCAGCTCCTTGTTCACCTTGTTGCGGTGCTTCCTCGCTGTCGGCAGGACCCAAACCACACGGTGATTTGCTTAGCAAGGAGACGGTGAAAAAATGTGGATGTCCTGTAAAGGAATACAGTTGCACCTGTGGTTGACAGAAATGAAAAGAAACTTTTCTTTTCTTGGAAAACAGAAGAAACTTCTCCGTAATACTTAGAAGGTAAAGAGAATAATGTACCGAGCGAATAAGACGGATGATTTTATTTTATTTGCGTAAGTATTAACGCCATATAAAATGCATATAAATGGTTATTAAGGATCGTTATTTGAAACAGATCATTATTTAAATTTATTAATTTATTCGAGAAATTACAAGGAATTAAATTTTGTTTTATAGAACTTCAAGGCTTTCCTTAAGATGAATATATGCGATATAAAATAACTCGTTGAAAAAATCGAAGAATGTGAACACATGTTCTTGTGGGACCAATCGATGAAAGTGAAATTGTTTCTCAATAACTAAGCGCTTTTGTTTCGACACCTAACCTCGGAAAACTATCCATATTTCCTAACTCAAACACACATGGAACAAAATTGTCCGTAGTCATGATAAGCATAACAGATAACGAAGCACACAATCCGAACCTGAGCAATCACTGCTTCTCCTCGGTAATCAAAAAATATTATTATGACTTCCTATCACTTTCCTACGATTCAATGATATACCATTTGAGAGTTAAGCTAACCATACTTCTATTACTTTCTTTTTTTTTTATTGGTTTTATATTTTCCTTTTCAGTTAATCTCTCCATACATATTACTCAGGATTCTAACCGAAAATACATTAATAGCCCTCCAATGGGAAGCGATATTCGTTCACGCCTTCTTTAATCTGAATAATATCACGAGAAAGATATTACCGACTATTAAAGGAGAAACTTTCCCGCAATTAAAACGGCCGGAGGAAACGATTAGCGAGCCGTGTTGGGAAAAGATAAACGTCGGGAATGTAGAGAATCTGAAAACAGTGGAGCAAGCTGGGAAAAAGAAGCGCGGTGGAAAGAAACTTCATCGGCCTGTGGAGAAAACATGGATGGACCAAGCAGGAAAAGCACAACGCGAAGCAGAAGAAAAGGAACGCTTGCGTAAATGGGAAGAATGCTGGCAAAGAAAGTTCGAGGCTCAAGAAGAACGCGATAATGCCGAATGTTGCGTGGGCAAAAATTTATGCGTAAAACCCAGAACACAATCAAACATTTGGATCAATGTGACTAAGGATAGATCCCTTCAAGAAATACATATGTTGATCAAGTAAGATTTATTTGTTTATTGTTATGAAAGATAATTTAGTGAAACGAATAATTAATTTCCACAGGCACGTTCCAGTTCCAAAGCCAAAGCCTCCGCCTCTGCCACCGCCGAAAGTACAAAAGACTCCGATCATTTCACCAATGGAAAGAATCGCGAAGCAAAGAGTTGACAAAATGAGCGGTACGGAGAAGAAGAAGAAGAAGAAGAAGGAGAAGAAGAAGAAATAGCAGTAAACGAATCCGGCAATAAGCGATCACTTTGCTCGGATATCTTTCCTTTACATTCTTCCTCGCTACGCAAAAGATACGTATTTCTCTGTTTGTCGAGGCATTTGTAAAAATACATCACAGACCATGGCGAGGATGGCGTCGTGACACGTTATTCTCGTCGTTCAGTGCCCAGTTCGGCGAAGTACCAAAATGGAAATAGTGAAGAAATAAGAAGAATCTAACTAATGAAACATTCTCGCTGCCTTCAGTTTCCATTTTCCTGTATTATCCTTTTGTTAAATATCAAAATATCTTACACGTTCCGCTTAGACCATCGAAGATGCAATAAAATATTCATAGAATGTTCACTCCACAAGTTGAGGATTTTCTACGCCACTTTCCTTAGTTAAACTCTCTCATCTACCATTTTAACTGAGATAGTAAAGTAAAATTTGCTAAAGTTTTCCAATAAATATAATCGATAGGTATTCTAATCTAGTATCTATGGCCGGCAGTGTCCGCCAATCATAGGAAATTTCATCTCAAGATACAAAGAACATGGAAGAAAAATTTAAATCAAGAAAAGTTTCTCCAGCTAAGTTGATTCATCGAAAACGATATGTTCATTGACATGAACCGCGGAGGAAACAAGCGGTCGGTGTGCAAACTGCAAGGACATTGCACGCGAGGAGTTATTCCTGTCCCGCGTATATGTACGGGAAGGGATAAGAAGGGAAGGAAGGTGGGTGATAAAAGGTGGCGGAAAGAACGAAGGCAGGGGGTAAACGTGAGAGAGGAGGGACCACGAGGATGAGACTGCGCGTGCTTTTCTCTCTTTCCTCCGCCACCCTCAGTGCCCGCCACCGAACGACGAACAGGGTTGTAAGCCGATATTGTCGGGCAGGCGCATTGGAAACCGGCGACCAGCCGGGAAGGAAGATAACAATAAAAGAGCATATATAATCGCGCCTAAACGCACGTTAACCTCGCGGCCTGGCTGGTTGGCTGGCTGGCGCGTCGCCTCTCGAAATGTAAGCACAATGCGTGAGAGTAACGTGAAAGTGAAGCACGATCGAAAGTGAAGTACAGAGAGCACGGGGAACGTGTGTGTACACCCTGATAAAGCCTCTTCGGCGCCTCTCTCTCGACCACGGCCACACGCACATAGGGATCTCCCCCGCCAGGTGGTGATCCGATATTTCTTCGTGGAGATAATACGGTCGGTCCTCCCGATTTTTTGTCGTTGTTCCGTGTGTATCTCGAGGGATCATGAACAACTCGCCGCAGAATACCGAGGTGGCCGGGCAACAACACCGTGCCGGCGTTGAGAACAGCGACGAGGAGGAATGGAGTGGTGTCGTGGAATGTGTAATGTTATTACATCGACTCGTGTATCGAAAGAATGATTTTTATTTGCTGAAACAGCCTTCCTCGAGCAGTTTCTTGTTGCCCATTTCGAGTTGTTTTTCGTGGTCAAGGAAATTCTGTGGATTGCACAACGTGTGTTGAATCTTATTATCTGATTCTTAATTATTTTTTTTGTTATTATTGTTGCTACTGTTCGTCCGTTACCAGATTTTTTTTCTTCTGTTCCCTGTTGGTAGATGCGTCTGTTGATTTTTATTTTCCATCTCCCACGCGAGTATTTTCCGAACATGCATCGTTATATGTGTATCTTGGGTTACGTTGTTTTCGTTGCGACGCTACATTTAGGATGTAGATTCGTTAGAAGTTTAGTTAAAAGTTGGTTTAATTTATAGGAACATGTGTTTTACTAGTCAAAGTATGCGCATTGCTAGAAGATGATAATAGATGCTCCTTTGTTTCGCGCTTATCGTGAGTTTACCATGGTGTTGCGCTTTTTCTTTTTAGGCTGTGTTGGAGAGATCAAAGTCAGATCGAGTGACACGGGCGGATGAGGACAGACGTCGTCGTACCATCATCGTCGAGAAGAAAAATGGCACATACGGTTTCACGTTACAGGTAACGTAACCGTTTATCTGCTCGTACTTTCTGCAAGCTACATAAAATATAACATCTTTGTGCACTCCTCTTATCGATAATTATACCTTCATTGTACCCTGTAACTATCTTTGTTTCCACAAATGTTACGGTAATTTCTCCAGAAAGTTCAACTCTTACAAGAATTAAAATTCGTTTTAAATATAAACATTGTAATCGATTCGCTTGAAATTGTACAGAGTTATGGGATACATTACAAGAGGGAGCAGGAAATCGAGATGGTCACGTACGTTGATTACGTGGAATACGATGGACCAGCGTTTAAAGCAGGAATGCGAGAGGGTGACGTGATACTTTCGATAAACGGCCACGAAATGGACAGAGCGGATCACAAGACATTGGTCAATTTCATAAAGAACTGTGATACCAGGATGCGAATGGTTGTGTCGTTCGAAGACTGTGTAAGAAAGGTAAATATCGAGAAAGCCACATAGCCACTTTCTAAAACTTTAATTTTCGTTTAAAAAATAGAATGCACTTTAGCTATTTACTCAAACATGATATTCGTTATTGTTTGCCAGGTGGAATTACATATGCGCTATATCGAATTACAACGTGCTCTTCAATCACGACTCGGTGAATTAGAGAGACTCTGCGAGAGGGAACGGTCTATTCTCATGGGTCGATGGAAAACCCATTCACTGCCAGCACGCAAGAGAACGCCTAACAGTAACATTACGAGTAACCCCAATCAGCCATCGCCGTCATCGAGTTTCAATTCTTCCACGATTCAATGTTGTCGGCCTGCTACGTCCACGGAACATCTGTTACTTTATAACGTGGTATCCTATATAGAAACATCTTATTATTTATTATATGTTATATCTTAGATCGATTTAATCTTTGCAACGTCGAAGAAAATAACAAATACTTTTAACTTTTTATAGTTCCCAGATGGACGACCATGTTTAGTTCCACGGAACACCGCTTGTCTAGTAGCAGTAGGGCCTCCCCGTTCGCGAAGCGATCACCACCACTTCCTCTCAAAGATGTCAAGCGAATCAGGAGTAACCGTTTCGTCGAGACATAGCTATCACCAGGCAAACGGGATGAATAGTACGCCAGCCAAATCGAAATCGCACAAATCGTGTCAACAACAACAACAACAACAACAGTCTAATACCAGTGGAGATCCGCTTCCTCTTCATCCTCCACCCCAGAATAGCCTTTGCGTTGCTTGCATCTCGAGCGCCAGTCGTCGCAGGGAACAATCGGATAGCGGTAGTTTGGACGCGTACGACTTAGCAAGTCCTTGCTGTGATCCGAATTGCGTACCCAGTCGTAGACGTCGTGAGAAACAAAGGAGAGCGAGAAACGAACAGAATCACCATCAGCAACAACAACAACAACAACAACAGCAGCAATCAGCCCAGCATCATCATGTACAGCGAGAGCAATCGCAGCAAACGCAACAACAGCAACAACATGGTACGCACAGCTGCTCGCGCACATCAGGACACAGTCTGCATTCTGTTACTAGTAGCGATATCTCGACCGCGGCCGAAAGCGTAGCCTCCTGTTCGACGAGCCTAAGCACGGATACCCTCTACTGGGATCCAAGCGTACATCAACGACCACCGCCGTGCCTTCAGTATGCTAAACCAAAGTCCTGGGACAATCTAACTACCAAGGCGTTCGGTGGCTACGGTTTCGGATACGGTTATTTGGATACAGCTACTATAAAAACACATAGCGCAGAGAGGCCTGGGAAAGGCGCTCATGGACGAGCAAAAACGCCTACTGGAACCGTTCAAAGGAGAACCAGTAGCGGTACTACGTATTCGGGTAGTTCTAACAGACACTTTCAGCCAACCAAGTCTACCGAAAGTTTGTTAATACCACCGCCATATCAAGGCGAGTTAGACGCAAGTCTGAGTTGTGAATGTCTGGATGGTCCAGCTCCGCGGTGCATGCCGGTGATCCAAATAGAGAAGCACAATCGACAGGAGGAGGGTGGATATATTATCAGTACGCACACTCAAGTTCGACATCGTCGATCCAGCCATTCGGATGGGAAATTAAGGGCACTAAATAATTCTGAAGTGACACGTCTGTAAATCATCCTTCTCGTTGGAAACTGTATTCTAATAAAAAGATACTCGTATAATTATCGTATCAAATTTTGGACGACGAAACAACGTGTATCTAACGTATATCGTATGTCGAACTTGTTCCGTATTTAAACCTTTGTATTCAAGCTTTATATCGCAACAGTTAGTAATTGTATTCTCACCGAACGATAATGGAATGGACCACCGTTTTTGAAACTTTTTCGAACAAATGCGATTGGTTACGGGTTTGATTGACTAAACTTATCGTTTGATCAACGAATGGTTTCCTAGCGATGTTTCCGGACAATATGATAAAGGATATCATCGATGTTCATGGCGCTTTTTAAATCTTTTTTAAATTTTTATCGATAGTTGATTCTATGATTGGTTGGAAACAGTTTTAAACTGTGGCAAACGTTAATAGTAATATTATCGTTATCATGAAAAGAATAAATTATTGAAGCATATTATTTCGATATTGTAATTATTCTGTGATTCCTTAAAACTTAGAAGGTAAAAATATATAGAAATTCTTTCATGCAGACGATACCGAACAATTACATCGTTTTTTATGAAGCTTTCTATTGTAGACCTATTCTTTGATTTATAAATATTAATATTTTAGTTGATCTGCGTTTAAAATTGTAAACAAAGTTGTTTACAAAATTCCTATAACTTCATCATCGTACTATTACGCGATCGTTCAGGAACTTGGGGAATTTCAGACTGGGTTGTTTGCCCTAGAGTAAAAACGTACTTAGCTCGTGTTTGTGAAATTGAATAACTCGAAATTAACAGTTAATCATATATAAAGCAAGCGATTTATACCTTGTCAATGTTCTTTCCTATGTCAACGAAAGTAAAAAGATCAATTCGAGAATAATTATAATTATCACTAATAAATGATTTTAACGTTTAGTTTCTTTTCTTCATTGTCTCGGTTACATTACTGTTCGAATTCATATTTACCGCGCTACACGAACCCACAAAGCTGCATCGATACTCCCTAGGGCGGTTTTCCCTAGTGAGTATCGAGATCATGGCATCGAGAGTGAAGCTATTTGCGGAAAGTGGAGAATGTACCCATGTTGTATTTTGTGACCGCATTGATCATTAGTTCGAGCATAAATGAGCAACATTTCAAGAAACTGGAAATTGAAATTTCAATTTAGTTTGTTTACAATTATGAATGGTTAGAAGATAAAATCTATAGATATGACAAATTTTTATTATCTTTGTTTGATATTTAATTTTGCATATACTTAATGATTTCAATATGTTTTGCAATATTTTTTTTTTATAGGATTTGTAAATAAATAAAACATTACTATTTAGAAATAGAAATAACTAAAAGATTAAGAATATGATTTAACAAATTTTACAACAGTAATTATAATAATTTATCACAGTGAAAGAAAATATCAACCACAGTTTTATAATGAATATTAACAACTTTATTATAAAATATTAATCTAACTATCTAGACATTAGTAATTTGTTTTTTAAAAAATTGTTAATATCTAATGCATAAAATAAATAGCATATATTATAAATAATTTTCACAAATGTTTTTTATCAATTTCATTATCTATTACTATACATCTATTGAACGTTATATAAAATTAATTTACTAAATATATTTTCCATACCTGCTGAATTATCAATACTTTCTTTAATAATATAAAATAATCTTGGAAACCTTACCAAAGAAACAATATAATTATCGAGAGTATTCTGTTCCAATACATGATTTGCTAAATTTTTAAATAAATTGTGCGTAGTAAAATTATTTAGGACCTGGACATTTAAATAATTAACAGTAATTTTTTTATTCATATATCAATCGCCACTTTCGTATAATGACCTAATTACTTTTTCGTAATCTCTCTTCTACCTTTACAAATAATCAAACTGCATACAATCTATCTAATCAACCAGGTTCTATTCATTCATACATATTCTTGACTCGCTCTTACTCAATGAAAATAAGATTGCGCTTATATTATAATAATATTAATAAGGTTGTATTATATGTAGTTTTATATATTATACGTATGGATAAGTATACGTAACATAAAAACACAGCTCGATACTCGCTTAGGAAAACTGTCCAGAAATTGAATCATGAAAAATTAACATGGAAGACAAGAAAGTTCTCTTTCTTGCGAAACAAATGGATGAGTAGAGAGTCTCTTATTCTGAAACATTCATAGCATGTTACGCATTTACGATTTTACGATTTTTCATAAATCAATTTTAGGACGGTTTCCCCTAGATTTCTTTATGCAAGTATCGAGGCCTGACCATTAAACCATTCTCAAACTCAATTTTTTCGATAACGAAGCCTAAGATGAAAAATGTTATACTAAATTTTCTTTTATTTTTTCATGTACAATAATCCCATCCAGTTTTACTACAATTTCCACTCTATCCTATACAAATAGGTCTCTACATTCGCTAGAGAAAACCGCTCAAAAATTGAGTTGTGAAAAATCAACATGGAATACACGAAGGGTCTCGTTCTGCAAGACAGACAGATATGAGTAGAGTATCTCTGCCTCGGTCTGAAACATTCACAGCACGTCACGCATGTGCAGAACGAGAACCTTCGTGTCTTCCATATTGATTTTTCTTGACTCAATTTTCGGACGGTTTCTTGTATGTTTACGATATAGGAGTGTCCAGACTTGCTTATATGACCCTGGGGTGACCCTGAGTATACGCTATAGAACTAACTTCATTTTATTATTAACCCATAAACCATAACCATGTTGTATAACTTAAAGAATATAAAAACAAATATATTCATTTATATTCATTCATATTCTCTTATAATATAATATAATATAAGTGCACTATATTAAATACAACGACAGATATATAATATTTTCCCAATTTTTGCGTAATAGTAATGCTTACTTCCATTGAAAGGATATAACATTTTTTTTATTATTAAATAAAATGTTTCTAATAAAATCTGCATTAGTTTATACGATATTTTTTTTATTTTTAATGTTAATTCTCTTACTCTACATACTTGGAGCTGCTCTTTACATTACGGATTTTGAAGACAACACTTGTGATATGACATATATGTTTGAATACCCACAGTATGTGGTATGTAAACAAAATGAATATTTTTAATAGAATACCATAAAGAATACCATACTAATCTAGTCTGTACTCTTTTTAAACATTATTGTTAAATAACATTCCTTATAACTTTGACTCGATCATATTTCTCTCATTTCTAATTCTATTGAAATCTAGTAATAATAGTTTTAAAATTATTATTAATAATAATAGTAATTTGACATTGTATATAATACATTTATATAAGACATTTATACATATATTCACATAAATATTAGAGAATCTCTTTGGATAATGAGATACAAGAACAATATCCAAGATACAGATTATACGCCTATGGAGAAGGTTTTGTTACCGAGAAGCTTAGAAGGATGTACTTCTCAGGAATACCAGTACTTTTTATACCTGGCAATGCTGGATCTCATGAACAAGGTTCTTAAAATCTGTTAAAAATTCTGTCTCTGTTTGAATAATTGTTAATACTTCTATTGTTTCTAGTAAGATCCCTTGCTTCTGTCAGTTTAAGGAAAAGCTTAAAAGATAGGACTCCATTTCATTTTGATTATTTTACTGTTTCATTTGGCAATGATTATTCTGCTTTATATGGAGGTATGAATGAAAAAGACAATTTTGTTGAATAGTTAGCTTTATTATTGTCTCCACAATTCTTCAAATATTTATACTTTATTTAAAAGATTAGGAAAGATAAATGATAATTTATTAATTAATTCAAGGTGTATTAATGGAAGAGACAGTATATGTTTCACACTGTATACAAAAAATATTGAGTTTATACAAAACTAACATAGATAATATTGTGCTCATAGGACATTCAATGGTAAATATAATAATACTATACTTATTTTAGTAAAGATATTAAAATATCTGTTCATTTTTTTAGGGAGGTATTATAGCTAAAGGTTCTATTATAATGACACCAAATGTAAACGCTAGTGTTGCAAGCATTATTATTGCTTTAGCCACTCCTCATACAGCTACTTTGATATTAGACCACACTTTTGCTAATTATTACCAGAATCTAGAAAAACGCTTAAGTGAAATAAAAGATGCAGGGACAAGTGTAGTATCAATAGGAGGTGGACCACGAGATATACTTATAACTTCAGCTCAAATCCTAGATCCTACAGCAGATATTAATGTTCTTTCTAATACTATGCCAGATGTTTGGAAATCTACAGATCATTTGAGTATTTTGTGGTGTAAACAATTAGTACTGTCTATTGTACGCTCATTATTTGATTCTGTTAATTATACACAAAAACCACCTAAAATTTTTTCTACAGCTAAAGAAAGAATGCAAGCATTATCGTATCACTTTTATCATGTAAGAAAATATTTTAATGTACCTTTAATAAGTTTTAATGTACTTTTAATAATAGCATTTAAACTAACAATTATTTTTACAGCGTGCTTCTGGAAAAAGATTATATTCTTATAAAGAAATAATACAATTTGAACCTAGCAATGAATGGATAGAGAACATTCAAAGGCATTATGTATGGACCAACAAAGACTTGCCTAAAAGAACATCTCCTATCTATCTTATGATTAGATTGAATGGACAACCAAATTATTTAACTATTGATACCATTAATTTAGAATCCAAAGATTGGTTATTTGCATGTACAGCATCCAATATACAAGGACAATCAAGAGTTTGGTAAAATTATATATTATTGTCTTAAAGCAAAGATTACAAAAGCTCGTCAAACTATTATTATACAATTCTATTTTTAATTTAGCAATTGGGGTTGGAACCTGACAAACAGAACAAGAATTTTACCAGATCCTTTACATCGCTTAAGAAAAACTGTTGACTTAAATTTTCAAGAGATAAAATACCCTGATGTAACACATATTATAATAAGAATTACACCAGACAGTTTAGAAAACTATATTACTATAAATGTTGATTTATATTCTTACAATACAAGACTTGTACCTATTAGGAGTACTTTACCTCTACTAAAAAATTTATTTATAATACCTCAAACCAAAAAGTCTGATCTTGGACATGTTAGATACTATGCCAATTTTGATAACGCCATGGATGTTGTAGCTGTTGAACTTAAAGCATTTGAATGTACAGATCCAAAACATCATGCAATAGTTGAATTATTAGAACCATGGGGTATTGTAGTTACACAAATTCAATTTTTTACGGTCGTGTGAGTATAACTAAAGTAAATTTGCTTTTATTTTTAAAATATTTTATAACAAACAATTTTAATATTTTAGGGATAATGGACCGAAATCGATGAAAGTCCAGACTGGATATAAATATTCCAACGTTTTTCCAAAGTTAAGGATAACTCTAGATCCTGCATGTTCATACATAATTACTATTGAAGAAGGTGGAATTATAGATCGAATATCTTGTATCGTGAGGGATCGCTGGTATCTGTTGTATACAACGATTATTAGTTTACTTCTATTGTTTTTATCTACAAGAATTAATCATGGTCTCAAACAAACTCCAATAATAGCAATTACAATATACCTCTCATATTGTTATAACTTAATGTTTGAATGTTTAGTTGCTTTAGCAATTGTTTGCGTATTTACTATTGGACTATGCTGTTCCATTATATTTCTTGGTTCAGTAGCTCATAGTATTGCTGTGAGGTAAGAAACTTTAAGTACATTAATGCATATGTTAATGTTACATAAAATCTTTTTGAATAAATCTATTGATTTTCCAGATTTCTAGCTCGTGCAATAGCCTTTTCAACAACATGGTCAGATTGGCTGCTTGGTGGATTGAGTCAGTTACCTTTTATTACTGCAATTCTCGTCTTATCTTTAATCCCAGTAACTTGTGGGGGTTTAGCTATGCTAATTTCAGTTTTTCTTTATTTTTTAAATTTGACAAAAATCTATGAAGATTATTTAGAAGAACTATTAATGGCTTCATTACAACATTTTAATTGGATACGACAATTCAGAAATACGAAAAATAATTCAGGAGAACATGATGATATAAGACAAAAAATATTCAATCATCTTATTCTTTTCATACTTTGGTGTTTTACTGCTATTCCAGCTGTACCATCTGTACTTGTATGGGCAAAAAATTTCAGGTTTGTAATTTGTTATTTTGGTGTATAAATTTAATCAATCAATCATCTATCATTAATTTCTGTAAACTTGTTCTAGTTATGATATGAGACTTTCTTCCGAAGATCCTTTGTTACTTCAAAGCTGGATAGTTTTAGTAACATGCAGTACAATGGGATGGGTACAACTTCCTTCCAATAATTATAAAAATCGATCTCAAATACTATCCAGTATATTATGTTTCTTAGGTTGGGTTGTACTTTTAATGGGAGCAGCACCTCATCCAGCTCTTTATCAATATTATATACCACCTATTGTAGCTGGAGCTATTGCTATTATTGCATTAAATGGAATTTTTCTTTAAATTTGTTTTTATTCAATTAATACTGCTTACTTGCAAAAGAAACAACATACATCAATTTCATATGCGCATAAACGTAATATATTATATTTGTCCATAAAAATATTTATTTTTAGAGAATGTATGATATAATATACTTAACAGAATGAAATTTAAGATAGTGTAAAATATATTATTGTAATATATATTATATATTAATATAAGTAAAGACAGTTAAAAATACCACAAAACTTTTTATTTAATTATGTAAATAAATGGGAAATATTAAAATATTTAATTATACGTCAAACAATAAATTTATTATTTATCAGAAAAACATATACAGTTTTAACACTCTTATATGACCTATATTACTTAACAACCCATTTGAAGGTATTGTGTGTGCTATTTTCAATATTGCATATATAAATACACAAATTCATCAACTAAAAGAAATATTTCTCAAAAATTTTGATTTGTCAATCTTATTTAATTAATCAATGATTGCACATGTACAAAGTAATCTATTAATATAAAAAAGAATTAAGTTTAGTTTCATATAAATATATGATGTAGTTATTGTTGACAAGGCAATGATATGCACATTTACGTAAAATAACAGGACCCAAAAATAATCATAATTGTAATGTAATTATTTATCATAAAAATATGGTGGTAACCTAACTACATATTAATAATATAATGCCCATTCATTTTCTTGCAAGAACGTATCTACTACTTCCTTCATTGCTAAGTTAGGGATTAATTGATCCTGAGTTAAACGAACTCTAGTAACTGGGTCAAAATGTCCCACCCTTTGTAAGTGTTCCTCAATGTCTTTTCGTTCATATGTAATTCCACTTGGCGTTATTACAGGTTCTTGCAAAATTTCAAAACTAATTTTGCCACATAAATAATCAGGTACTTCTCGTTTCTTCTCCATATATTTATAAAAATGGCAAATAATGTATAATTATTTTAATTTACACATAACTAAACATGATTAAAAAATATAAACTCACCCTTCTTCTTTCATCTACCTTTGCAAATAGATCATTAAGGTGAGCCATATACATATCTCTTTTTTCTTCTACCTCTTCTTTCTTTTTTGTTAATTCAATACACAAAGCTTCCCCTTCACTTTTACCATCTGCATCTTTAGCTGCTTCTTGCTCCTTTAAAGCTGCTAAACTTCGTTCAGCATCTTCTACTATCAATTGATTGAGATATGATTGTAATTCAATATCTTGTGCAATTCTCTGTTCTTCTCTCAATTGGAAACAACGTTTTCGCGCTTGCCTTAAAATGCTGGTCATATCATCTCCATAATTTAGCTTTTGTTCCTTGGCCAAATCCACAGCTATGTTGTAGTAGTTGTTTCAGATGTGTAACCATGTGAAGGACAAGTTTCACATTGCCGTAAAAACCATGAATACCATAAAAAAGAATATCCATGAAATACTTCTGTATAATTATGCTCTGATATATATATATATATACATAATATATTATAGTACTAAAAATGTAATATAGCGCAACTTCTTTAAAGATACATAAACGCATAAATATGTAAATACACAAATGAGTATATTGCCAAACTATATTAGAGATCAAATAAGGTTCTTTCCATTAAAAGATACTCTGCAGAATACAAATATGTAACATTTATTTTTGATGAATTATGAAATTGATAAAATGATTAAATCATAAACGTTAGTCAATCTCGAGATATTATTCATGTAATTTATAATTATTTCATATAGACTATGAAATTATCACGGAATATTTACCTACAGTGAAATCTTTGCAAGAAACATATGAGAAGAAAAAGCCAGTGAAATTCCTAAGTAAAAATATAGGTACGTACCTCTCTGTAAATGTTTAACAGCTTCATCAAAGAGTTCCATTTGAAGAAGAGCTAGACCCAAGAAAAAATGACCCTTCACCAGACATGGATCGATATCGAGAGCACGTCTGCAGTCTAGACAGGACGATTCCCATCGTTTCAATTTCAGGTTACACAGCGCTCGGTTCGTAAAGTATAGTGCTTGGGTTGGATTTTTAATCTGCAGCAATGAGATGCAATGTCGTAACTTGCCTGCATAGATTCATAGTGGCACTCACAATTGCTTTGGTGTAGCAGTGCGCAGCATCCTCGTATTTGTGAAGATTGAAAAGACGATTTCCTTCTTCCTTTAATTCTTTGTCAGAAAGGTTGGCGGTTGTATACATCTTACTCATCTTGGCAACAAATCTTGTGCCTTATTGAACACTCTTCTACATATGAATTCTCGTCAAATTATTCACAAAATATTTCTTACAGGAAAAATTAGTCGAATCGTCAACAAAATAATATTCTATAACCTTAACCTTAACCAAATACGTGCTCTTCCATCTTCCTGGAGAACTTGTCAATCATCGACTAAAGTGTGACAAAGAAGATTGTAAACAAAACTGAAGAAGCTACTTTCCAACATAAAGCTGAGTTTTCAAGGAACGTTTGGTATGAAAATATTTTAATACAATTTTTTTATATAATATTCCTCTTTTTGTATATCTTCTTTATTTATCATTCTCTCAAGTCTAATTTGCACTTTTCGTTCCATTTTTCTCATAATTTTGGAAAATGGAATTTAAATATGTATACATATAATACGTCACAATTTGTTATATGTATTTTTGCAGTTTATTTGTTATTTATATCGATTTCATAATCCTTACATTATAATCCTAATGTTATAATCTTTAGTTACAGAATTTAAGCAACTTATATAATTAATTCAAAGCTGTATATACATAACATAGTAATAGAATGTTTAATGAAATCAATAAATTTTATTTTTCTTAGATTATCCTTTATTTAACTTATACAGTGTGAATTGCTTCTACGTAATTTTGATTAATTTACTTTATATAAGATAAAATAAATATTTTATACTTCTTATATTTAAAAAATGTATCTAAAACATAAAATTTTATTTTGATTTGTTCATTTTCTAGGATAATTATTATTTTAGATTGCTCCAAATTATGAAATTAATTGACCATATGTATATATTTTAATCATTCTGTGTAATGCTATGCATCACCGATTTTGGATATGCTGTATACACAAATAGGTTTGTTTGTTGCAAAATGTATTTCATGGTTCACAACAATCCCCATTTTGTGTTTGAAAAATTCTATTATCTTTTTTGCAATTTGTTTATTATTTTCAGATACTTCTGGATGCTCTAAATAATCATTTACCTGGGAGAACAAAAAACAGATACAGTAACAAACTATTTATGAGCAAATAATAAAAATTACCTTCATCCATCTGCAATCAGAAATTTCTTTTTCACATTTTTTAATATTGATATCAATAGGTGATAAATAAGCAATCATGTATATGTCAGAACAGCCAAAGGCGTAACCATGAACGTGTCTGAAACCTATTATACATCTAAAGGTAGTTTGAACACCAGTCTCTTCTAAAACTTCTCTTTTTACAGCTTCTTCTAAATCTTCTCCTACAATAAAAAAAAACTGATAAGAAATTATTATATTATATTATATTATATATTATATTGAAAACATAAAGTACATATATAAATTCATTAATTCTACCGTGATAACAGAAAGATTATTAGCTATACTGTACTGATTTACTAGTTTATAAAAAATTTATATACCTGGTTCCACATAACCACCTGGTAATTTCCAAATAGGTGGACCATTTGCATATTTCTCTTTGATAACTAAAATTTCTTTAGTTTCCTCATTATAGACAAATCCTCCGACTCCTAAATTGGTGTGTGCATAGTGTGGAACATTGCATTCCTCATCTGTAACTAACCATCGATAAAGCATAACATATTCTTGTTTTGCATGATGAAATTTGAATCCTTCTTTCACAAGTAACGGTATCCATTCTGATTGTGGTAAATGTACACGGAACCATATTGTGCGTTTTTTATTTTCTTTCCATTTTTGTAAAGATGCTGCAAAAATTATAATAAATAAATATTAATTTCTAACAAAAATTTTTGTTAAAGTTCCTCAATTTTGATAAAATAAGTAATAATTTATAAATATATTTAAGAATTATTATCATTTTATGTTATAAACCTGTAAGACGACGAGCGAACACTTCAGATGTACAAAATTCGTCATTTGAGTCAATAGTTACGCCATTGTAGTGATCATTACATCCATTAAAACACTTTGAAGCCATAATTACAGAAGGATTGACGCAATGTATTTTACAACGCAATATAGGATAAAAAACAATACGATATTTCGCTAAATATTGTTGTTTTAGCACCGTGGAAACGTAACAGAGTTTAGAAATTGCGATACTGTACATTGGAACATCCACGAATCTATTTTGAAAAAGTTGTTAATAAAATGTTTTATTATCATACCTTATAATGATTCATAAATATTGTCGGAAAAAGTTTTACGTAACATGATTGAAGCTTTTATTTTGATACGTACAATGTTAATATTAAAATAGTCAAACATTCTAACCTAATACTATTTTTTATCTATTTATTTCGTATCGTCTGCAGACCTTACACTTTCAAGATAAAAAATTTTGCAATACAATGTTACATAATTCATAGCTAAATATTTTTTTCTTATATATACGTTATACGTAATTATTATATTTTATGCATACGTTTTCTATTTGTTATTTAATTGCAATGAAATATGTAAATTGTAATCGATGTTACAATTAACATAAATCTTATATGTATAAAATATTTATAGCAGGTTGGTATGAAAAATTATAGGATCTATAGTGTGTTTGATATTTTTATTCAATTTATTTACAATAAATATTACGCGATAATCAAAACAAAACAATTAGAAACAAAAAATAACAAACTATAAGTTTAACAGATAAAAATTTAATTCAGTAACGTTAAACAGTGATAACAATATAATACAAAGGCAAATAAATTCAAACATATCAGAGAGTACAATCTCGTTTTTTGTTCCAAAACAATTCCATATCCTCGTACACTTTGGGAGCAGGAGAATTATAATGAAGAGCTTCGCAAATACGGCAATAATGTCGTGACATACTGCCAAAATAACCATGTTCGTTGATTACTTTGTAATATTTACGCCACTCATGGAACTCGAAATATTTATCATCGTACTTATTAAGATAGCGGATATAATCTGCTAAAGCTCTCGGATTAACAAAATCACTAACGTGAATGAACGAATGCGGTGGTAATAATTTCTCGCAATCTTTCTTTGGTGCACCCATTATTACTGGTATTGCTAATTTGTGATAACCATGCCAGAATACTTTCTCTGTTAAGTATTCTCTACAATTTGAATTTTCAAAAGCTAAATAAAACTTGTAGGAATTTAAAACAGAACAATCTTTATCGAAATGTCCCGGACATGCGGTCGTATTACCATTTAAACATTTTCCATATATATCAAGATCATTACCGAGAATTACTTTCAATTCGTTAATATATATCCATCGATCATTGGTGCCCCCGCAATTACTACCCATCACAGTGGCCAGTTTAGTTTTTGATGTTTTTATCAGATCCTTCGAAAAATTTATATTTGGTGAATTTATAAACGAAGTAGAAATCGTTCTGCCGTAAGGTATTGGTACATCGCTATTCATGCGATACGTCATTGACCAGTTAAATAAACCGTTATATTTAGACAATTGTTGATTTCCATAGATAAAAGTGTGTATTGGCGATTCATCAGTCAAAAAGATCCACCTCTGATTCCATTGTGTTCTGATTGGCAATTCCAGTACATTTTTTGTCAGATGCAAATGAAACACAACTGCATCTGCTATATTTAAATCTTTGGATTGGTAACTTAGTACACATTTTACTGTACAATTTTCCCAAGGTGAAAACCTAAAATGGAAATACATTTCAATTCAAAGTTAAATAGAATTATAGTTTAAAGTATATGTACTAATATTATTACAGTAATACTCGTTTAAATTTCATTTCAATACAATTGTTTTATCTACATTTCAGTAACTCACATCCTTATATCTCAAACTCAATATAGTCCGAATTTATTAAACCGATTGTCGAAAATAGTAAATAGATATAGGAAGGATAGACGAGAAAGACAGTATATCAAGCAACGACGATCGAGCACTTTTGAGCGATATACTATACTCTCGCTCATTTGATTTCCCAGTGACTTCGAAACGTCCTTTGAAGATTCTATTACAATTTTCAAATGGGAATCTACATTTTTTAATACATATATCTGATATCGATATGTTTCTAAAATGCTACAAACTTATGTCTTTTGCATCATCTGCTATCAAAATATGAACTTTTAAATTCAGCATGCTGCATGCCGTCGACATTAGCGTCATTCGATGTACATCACGAGGATGCACAAAGATGTTTTTCATAATGCCACCATTGGTATATATTTCCAAAACAGTCGGTCGATCAGTCACTTTCCGTTTTAGTTTCTTGTATCGCTTTATCAAATTTAAAAGTTCGTATTTTGATAGCACATGGTGGGAGACACGAGTTTGTAACGTTTGGAAAATATCTCAATGCCAAGTATATGTAATAAAAAATGCAGATATCTACTTGAAAATTTTAATATGACCTTCATAGGACTGACTTTGAAAAATGTAATATAATACGTCATACGTTTTAACATTATCGCATGGTCAAATAGACAAGGATATAGTATGTCCTCCTTGATATCATACAAGTTCTGTCTGAAACACTTTTTCATGTCATTCATATTTTTCGAGATGTCTGAACGTTTCCAGATAGACCGGGCACATTGTATAGAATTTTTATTTAATGAGATGAATGAATGAAACGAATGAGTGACTTAATAACAAGACAACTCAGATTAGTTTTAACAGAAATTCGTTTTATATCCTGGAAATTATTGATAATTCTGTGACTAATCTATTAATTAGCAATATTGTTATCTATAAAACTTATTTATATCGTTATATTTGTATCGATAAGATAGAAATTATAGAAATTGAGAAAATAAAATGAAAATTAGTAAAAGTTGATATTTGTATAATTGGATCATTCATCGTAACGAATGCGATATCCCTTGAGAATGTCAGAGCTCGACCATTGTTTCTTGACACACTATATATATCTTTCTAGTTCGCTTTCGTTATATATGTCATTTGTTCTTATCGAGAAATTGAGAAGTATTGCAAAAGAGTCGCAACTTGTTCAGCGAAAATTACACGGGGTGTCTCATCCGATATTGTTACTTTGATTTATGTTATTATTATTGTTCGTAACGAAAAATATTTCAGATAAAAATTGTATGGCTTCAAAAAGGACATATTCTGATGTTATTAGTTTTTCTTTAGGCGATCGTGTAAAGGTCATGTAAATATCTGAAAAGAACTTTGTTTTTTTAAATAGAATCATATCTTTTAATACATTAATTAATGCAGATCGAGATACTCTACAAAAAATTATTAACCTATTTACGTCGAAAAGCTACTAGTTTAATAGATATTTTAATTTTTATTTTGTAAACCTTATTGTGTAAAAGACACGGATATAGATATAAGGCAATACTTTTGTATTCGTTTTCCTTATCTTTTGTACGAAAGCTTTTACAATTAACTTTTACTTTAACAATAACTTTTCGACATTTTACGGAGAATATCGAGGTGCATTGATTAACGTACCTCCTTCGCAACCATTCTACTTTTATCTGAAGCATTTTTTGTTACGGATAATAATAGTGATATAAATCAACATATCAGGTGAGACAACCTGAATAACGCAAAGACCTGATTTATTGTAATTTCAGCAAGCATTACTGTAAATTAACAAGTGCATATTTATATCTCATAAAAAACAAGTTTTTAATATAATTTTATTAACTTTTTATTCGTAAAACGTCTGATGTGCCTACGTTCCAAAAACATTCCGTGCTTCCAAATTAAGATCAAATACGGTTCCTTCCTCTTATTTATTATCGGTGGTGTTAAACTTCCCTCAGAAGACAAGAGCCATTTGCCAAGTACAGACGTCGTTTCAATCTGATACGGATAAAGGCGCAAATTAGTAATACTATAAGGGTTATTCGTTTAATTCGGAACCCGCGATTGCGAGAACAATAGAAAATGGCAACATACACCTACCACACTTACTACACAATCGAATGTCACTCGCCATCTACGAGCTGTTGCCAGAAGTATAATTAGGTGAGAACATGAAGTGGTTTAGTTATCGTCGGAGCACTTTAAATTTGACACAATAAGGAGAAGACGATCAGTGAGAAAAAGCGAGTCCCGTGTTTTCATCCGACGATTTCATGTCCCTGCGCGCTCCTAAACCATCCAAGCAAGCGAGTGCAGCCGGTTCTGTTCCCACATGTAACTTAATTTTTTCTTTAGATAACTGATATCTTGGATTATACTTACCTGAAATATAATTACAATATAATCTTTCTTATTTAAAATTGAAATTGTTGTAAAGAAAGCAATATCAAAATGTTATGTCTGAACAAACATAGATACCGTCTCCCATGCAGTTCAGTGAACTGTCTATCTTTCAAGGGTATAACCATGTTCGGTATCATTTTGTTGATAAGAATCTCAACAATCTAATTAAAAACAACTTTATAACAATGAAATAAAAAAATATGAGAACTATTTTTTATTTTGACGATTTATAAATGATTGTGTCATAAACAAGTAGCCTTTGCTGAGTAGTCCGAACTCAAGTACTGCAATACAAGAATTAAATTAATTTCTATTTTTTTAAACTAGAATTCTGTAAGGTATCTCTTATCTCGATTGCTCTGTTCAATTTTTATTCTTACATTCGACATATTCACAGCAGAATGATTCAAAATCAGATAATAACGGGCAATTTGTAGAAAGTGATCGTGAATAACTTTTGGAGTATGACGTGGAAGAAAATGTTTAATACGTTGAAAATAAACATTACCAACAATGTGGAGAAAGAGCCGCGATGTTTGTGAAAATGTGAACAATTTCATTGTAATTCGCTAATAATCCTGGCAGTTGAGTGTACTTTTAAATAAAAAAAATTACAATGTAATTACATTTTTTCAAATTAATTTCAAATAAATTCAATTTCAGGTAAATATAATCCAAGATTTCAGTTATTTAAAGAAAAAATTAAATTACATGTGAGAACAGAACCGGGTGCACTTGCTTGCTTGGATGGTATAGGATCCCGCAGGGACACGAAAATGCGAAATTCGCTTTCTCTGCGATTGTCTTCTTATTGTGACGTCAAATTTAAAGTGCTCCGACGATAACTAAACCACTTCGTGTTCTCACCTAATTATACTTCTAGCAACAACTTATAGATAGCGAGTGATATTTGATTGTAGTGGTAAGTGTATATATTACACTGTTGCCATTTTCTTATGTTCGCATAAGCGCGGGTTCCGCGGGTTTAAGTGGATAACCCTGTACATATAAGTCCTAATAGAGACTCTATGAAACTTACTTATACTACTAACGTGTTTTACTCAATAGTAGAGGAAATATATATAAACTTTTTCATTTTCATAATAGCACGATCAAAAGAAAAAGGATTATAGATTAATCTTAATAAAATCAAATACAGATGTACCTGTTCATTTCTTAGTAATTCTTCTTTTATTTGTTGTCGATGTTTTATTTGTTTCACAACCACTTTATTAACTCTTCTAAGGATACTTGGAAGAGTACCAAAAATTGCACAAAAAATTATGGAACCAATGCATAGAAATAATATTAGTTTCGCATATCGTGAAATCCCGCGCATCGTACTTCTGAATTTTTCGATAGAGCGTGGCAAATATTAGTCGTGGCATATCGATCTTCTATCATTTTCACTTATCTTATCATCACAATTTTTCCATCTGACAGCTGTTTTTCTACTTTTATATCACGAATCGCCTAAATGAGACAAAATTGATAGTTAGTAAGATACATTCTTCGAGCGCTGCTGTAATACACTGAAACTATATGAACCTTTGTTAGTATAAAAACTGATAACTTGTAATAAGGTGAAGGATAAAAAATGTTTAGAGAAAAGAAACAGGTCTGACCAACAGTCGAGGCTACCTTTGACGTGTGTTGCAAGCAATCGTTGATCTCGATTGTCTTGGTTAACCAAGTGTAACGGTCCGAGGTGTAGTAAGTTGCGAACGTTATCCTCAGCGGTGATAGAACATCACACCCCTTGTTATTGTTTCAAGAAATATTTAAATTTATTAGAAGAAATATTAATACCAAATAAATTAGATCTTAATTATTCATATTCGTTTAAGATTTATTATTAGGCAAGTTTATTGGTTTAATCTTATGCTATTTTGTATACAAGTGTGAAGAGTACATACATACATACGTATATCATATCTGTTTGGATTTCAAATTTCGCGGTTATTATTCAATTCATTAGTATTCGTAATAAAAATGCAATCTACTTATTTATTAAATGCTTCGTTTACAAATGCATGTCACTATGTTTCCGTAACTGTAATTAATTGTTAATACATACTGAATGATTACTAAATGGTCAAATTTACATTTTATTAAAGAATTATTTAAAAATAATTTTAATTGTATAATAAAAAAAGTATATATCAATAACGAATAAATTTAATTTATCATATACTATTAATTACTGGCAAGAAAATATATAGCATTTAATTATAGTAATATATAAATCATGATACATTTTAGATATACGTACTACAAAATATGGTAGGTCAATTATAATTCTAGTTAGCAATACTTTTTTAAATCGAAAAATTTTGATATCTTAATCTTAAAATTACTTACATGTACATGTGACAGTTCCAAACTTTTATCTATACAATTAGTTCTTACATTTTAATTCAAGCAGGTTGACTCGCTAATTGAAATATTTAATATATAACACAATTAACTTGGATTTTTTTTAAATATATATTTTTATTTTCTGTTAATTAAAGTTATATTTCAACTATACTTAACCAATATACATTTTTTAATAATGACTTATGTCATAGTTAACCGATACGCAATTGTTCTTTAATTATGCACGAATAATGCATGCATAAATATATTTTTTTACACAGATACAACTAGTTTCTGTCTTTACTGTAGTGGTAATGATTATATATATCGCTAATTATATGTAGATATTATTATCTATTGATATCTCATTTATTCTGTTGTACCTCGAGGGACGATATAAATACTAGGATAATTTATTTTAATTATTAAGAGATTGAAAAATATACTTTTATTGCCGCGAATAAAATGTTAGAAACGAATGAACCTTCTTTACTTGCATGTGATCTATGGTTGGCATTATGCACTATAGTATAAGAAAGTTATCAACAGAACCGTTTCCGTTTCCGCTCTTAGATTCGGAAAAGTGGACATAAGTAATTTCCATGTGTACAAGATGGTAACTACTCGTAAAATTATTAAAAAACGTATAGAATTATCGAAAGTTAAAAGTGCACAGAACACGAAAGGTAACAGCCACATAAAGAATAAGAAATCACGAAATGGGAAAAATCCAAAAATGATCAGTGATAGAACATTGAAACGTACATTAAGATCTTCTGAAAAAAATAATGTGCAAAATAAGACAAAAATTAGTTCATATACAAAAGCAATTTCTGAGATTGCAGAATCGCGGAAGCGAAAAAGAGAAGATAGGGTTAGTGACGAAGGAAATACAGATTGCTTACATTTGAGTGATTTGTCAAAAGAACATATATCACAATGCATTAGCGTAATCAACCATTTGACTGAAGAACAATTGAAGAATAACAATGCATTGTTTGATGACGAAAGCCAATCAATATTTATGCAAATAACATGTATTAGAGTACCTAAAACTCCAAGAAGATGTATTAGAATGTAAGTTTACGTTTATACATTAATTATACGTATCTTTTCAAATAAATAAAAAATCATTTTTATATATTATTATTATGTGATTTAATGCATATGTATAATATATAGTCACAAATGATTATATATATATATATATATATATATATATGTATGTTTAATCTCCAATAGGTCCTTATAAGGAATCGTGATTATAAAGTCACGAATGATGTTCATTTTTATTTTTAATAATCAGTGTGATTAATTTTATTAAAACACTATTTATCGCCCAATTTATTTTGTAGATTATTACCATATTCAATAGTGTCATCAAATGACGAAATTGCACTTTTTGTTGGTGATCTTGAAAGAGGTAGAAGAAAGGATTATGAGCCAACGATAGAATATTATGAAAACTTGTTACGTAAACACAATTGTACAAGAATAAAGGCTATAATACCAATGAATCAAGTAAAAACTGAATATGATCAGTATGAATTAAAAAGGAAGCTTGTTGGTAGCTATGATCATTTTCTTGTAGATGGAAAAATAGCTGGTCATTTATCTCATTTATTGGGAAGAGAATTTTATAAGAAAAGGAAACTGCCAACATCCATCCGAATGCATAGCAAAGATTTAAAACACGAAATAGATTATGCTTTGAGGAAAACTGTCATGCAGATACATTCTTATGGCGATACTCATATAATTCAAATTGGACACACCTCTATGAAAAAAGAAGAAATTATAGAAAATATATTAGCAACGTGCAGTTATTTATCTAAAAACTACCCAGGGGGCTGGGCTAATATTCGTTCTATTCGTATTAAAACATCTTCTAGCCTTGGCCTCCCTATATATACAACATTGAGTAAGTTTTGATTAATTACATTTAATTCTCATTTTTATAGGAAAATTCTTATAAAAATTATATTTTTATATAAACTTAATGTGTATGTAAATCAATATACTATGCCAAAGAACCTCCTTATAATAGACTTACAATCTAACTATGATTAATTATTATTATAGGTATGTTTATTGTGTTTCTTATTTGTTTTTAGAAAACAAATGCTTGGTTAGAGTGCCAATAGTGCAGCCTAAGAGACCAAAAGCATATCGTAATGTATCAGGAGAACTTAGTACTGCACCTGGTATTGTTAGTGTAACTGTTACTCCTGAAGGAGACATTATTACTGTTAAAAAGGAAAAAAAGGTTCTTTCTCCAAAGAGAAATTAACAAAACAAATAAAAAAGTGTAATTATTTTTTATTACTTTATTAAATCTAGTAAACAAGGTTAAAAAATTATCTTTCTACTTATTATTACCTTAAGTACTTTGTTATATTAAAAATGTTTAATTATTGCACTTTAAATTTGACATACCTAATTGCATATATATTGTATTTTACTTAAATGTTAGTTTTCTTCGTTTAATTACATATGAAAAGAAGAAAAACGATATATGATACCAATAATTAATATAAAATAGTCTGATCTTTCTTAGAAATACTCTGGTACCCATTTGCTGGACTTGCTACTACTCCTGAATGTCCCATTGTTGAAATACCATTGGTATTTTGCATGTACTTATATGTGTTTACGGTATTTGTAACAACTTCTATTTCTTGGAAGTTTTGAAGTCGTTGAATATCTTCATCTTTTCTCAACCTAGTATTGGGCAGTTTTCTTAATTTTACAATTTGGTTGGGTTCAACATTTAATTCTTGGCAACATATCCAAATCAATGCTTGATATGTCAAATCACTTTGTGGTAACTCAATTTCTATAAAATCTGGGTCAGGAGCATCAGCAATACGAATCTTTAATACTAATTCTAAAAAAATGTATAGATTTAATGTTCTGTTTCATTATCTTGAGCTATTAATATTTATATATGTATAAACATTAAAATTACAAAAAATTAAATTATTACAAATTTCTCACCATCTTGGTATAAACCATTGTTTCTTACTCTAGGAATTCCTGAATCTGTAGCTCCATGTACATAATCACTTTTTACATATTTAGGCATAACATTGTGTACTGCTGATTCATTTAGGACTCTTTGTGAATCAGTTGGCATAGCCAGTGGCATATCTAGAAGTTGTAAAATCTGTGGATTGATGCACAAAAATGCTGGAGTCTCTCCAATTTCAGATCTTATATTCTTATCTGCACCATTTTTTAAAAGTAAGGCAGCTACATCTAAGTACCCCTTTTTACATGCCCAATGTAAAGGAGTCCTTAAAGGAAAAATACTAATTATGTCATTATTTTGATATTTTTGACACAAGGCCATTCAGTTTCATTACATGTATACAAGGAAAGATATTGTATGTTTTTACTCTTATTATACATTTTTGCTATTAGTTATTAGAAAAAAATATAAGAATTGCATATAATAAATTAACAAAGAAATACCATCCATTAACAGAGTGTCGTGCATTAACATCGACACCTAAATTAAGTAATTCTTGAACAACGTCTGTATCACCAACACAGGCTGCTTTCCTCAACCGCTCTTCTAATATTCTCTTATTTTCCATGTTATCATAACTTCTAAATAAGTCTACGGATTTCACATTTTTTTCCATTTCGAGTTTATTTAGGACATTTTGAAATGTACAAATACAAGGAATGGCGTTACTTAATACATGTGTTTGAGAGATTCAAACTCAGTCGCTATCTAAGCGCCACGAGTGGTAGTTTAGAAGAATCTTACTGGAACATCAGATAAATTGAACATTACAAATTTTAAAACTTTTAAATTAAAAAATATTGAAGTATATTTGAGATTTTTCATTCGTAACAAACAGATTTATTTAAAAAAAAGATATGAACTCATAAATAATTAGTCATATCAGTTTTATCTGAATATAATTAATATGAAAATTTTTGTAAAAAGCTTAATAGGAATAATTTTTTACTCTGAAACTATTTATATACATTTTTGCTTAACAATTTAATATATATCATTAAAAATGTTACAATTTCTTGCGATTTTTTTATCAAATTGTTAAACTTTTTAAAATATATTCAATCATTTATTTGATTTTATTTTAATAGATGATATCTCAAATTAAGTATTAATTTAATGTTTTTAATCTTTTACTGAATAAAATAATATTGTATAATATAATATTTGTACTACTATGTATAATAAAAATTTATTTCAATTAACTGTTGTTGTTTAAATATTGAGAAATTTCAGATTATAAATTTACAATCTATGCTGATTAAAATTTAATACATTTATATTTAAATATTTATCAGAATAATATACCAGAGAAATCAATTCCGGTTGTATCTTACGCCATCTGGAACCTGATATTGTATCAAAATAATTATTCCTAGCGAACATCTACTTAGCCTATCGCCATTTTAGAATAAAAATTTGTTTTAAGAGCAATTGACACTCGTTAACTTCGTTGTTATTTATATTATTACTTCTTCAAAATAAAATTACGTTTTAGGTAACTGAAAAATGGGCGAAGATTATAATGGAGGTAAATATCCCAAAGGTCTCTTTAGAGACCTTTGCCAAGTATACTGTGCTTTTTCGTCATTGTTCCCGCGTTACAGTCAGGTAAATAACTCGAGTGAGTGATCGTAATGGCCGGAGAAATACTCCCAAGAAGAGTCAACATATCTTGAGGCATTTTTTTCAATATTTCTTTCTTAAGAGATCTCAAACTATTCAACGTTTACTTAATTTCAGTGTGAATAAAATAGTGTTCAAATATTTTTTGCAAGATCTTGTGAGTTTAACGGTAACCTGAAAATAAGCATCTACGAAGATCATTCTTATGGGTACATTTTTCATTATATGTAGTATTACGTCACAATAATGATTTACATATTATTTCATCAACTTCAAAATTTCTATTATATATTTTTTATATGTTATGAATTATTAATTATACATTTTAGGATTGTAACTTTAATCATTCAAATGTAGGTAATGACTAAGTACATATAACATATATGTATATGTATATTACAAGTTAAATATACAGATAGTAGTTGGTAGTTATTGATGTATGTATGAAATTGTATGGAAGTTTAACATGTATCAAAATTATAAAATTTTAAATATAATAATTTTAAAAAATGTATTAGGCCATTAAGAGAAATTTATATGCTATACATTAAGTATCATATGAATAGCTTTTTCATTATTAATAACAATGTGAAATCATGTGTATTTATATGTATATTTATATATTTATGTATTGATAGATCGAGACCGTCAGGACCGTGAGAAAGATAGGGATAGGGATAGAGATCGTGATAGGAGACATAGATCTCGTAGTAGAGATCGTAGAAAACGTTCTCGTTCACGTTCTAAAGATAGAAGAGATAGGAAAAGAAGTAGTTCTCCTAAAAAAAGTCGCAGTTCTAGAAGGAGGAAGCCATCTCTTTATTGGGATGTACCACCACCTGGATTTGAACATATTACTCCTTTGCAGGTAATATATTGAATTTTATTAAATTAGTTATCAAAATAAATTAATTTTTTTCTGGAGATTTGTTTAATTTTAATTTGAATTATAACAGTATAAAGCTATGCAAGCTGCAGGACAAATACCTGCAAACATTGTGGCAGATACACCACAAGCAGCTGTTCCAGTTGTTGGTAGTACGATAACTCGCCAAGCAAGGAGACTGTATGTAGGAAACATTCCATTTGGTGTGACTGAAGAAGAAATGATGGAGTTCTTTAATCAACAAATGCATCTATCTGGTCTTGCTCAAGCTGCTGGAAATCCAGTATTAGCATGTCAGATCAATTTAGATAAAAACTTTGCTTTCTTAGAGGTACAACAAAGTTTATTTGAAAATAAGGTTTTGCAATTTATAGTTTTTATAGTTTCATGACAAAATATTCACGAAATTGTTTTTTAGTTCCGTTCGATAGATGAAACAACACAAGCTATGGCATTTGATGGTATCAACTTCAAAGGACAGAGTTTGAAAATAAGAAGACCACATGATTATCAACCAATGCCAGGAATGACTGATAATCCAAGTATGAACGTGCCAGGTACGGTTCCCGGTATGTTTTATACATACTCTTTATATTTCTATGTATGTTTAAAAATTTACTTTTAATATTATGTAAAATACAATGTAATATTTTGATTTTTAGATTCTCCTCACAAGATCTTCATTGGTGGTTTACCCAATTACTTGAATGAGGAACAGGTATGCAAACAAGTCTACAACATAGTTTTGTTAATTGCACACCTTTGGAAGCAGTTCTTATTCACTGATGTCTATGTGTATATTAAAATCTATTTCATATTTATTTAGTATTTTTCGTAAAAGCTTTAATAAATATATTAAATATATCTAAATGGCATCAGAGATTAAAACAACTGCACTGCTGTATAACAATGCTGTAGGATTACCTTAAATATATGCTAGTTCTCAGCATTGTGAGTTATACCAAAGGATTAAATTATTACATAGGTATTTAGCTATTTAGCGGAGATCAAACTTACGAAGATGTGTCATCTACTGAAATGCCATAGAGGTATGTATGTGTATCCATTGGATTCCAGCGTTGATTAGGTTATATTTAGCTAGGTGACTTGGATTCTAATTCCAGTTGTGTGTTCAGTGAAGTCTAAGGGCAATGTAGAATTTCATCTCTCGTATTTCTTCTCGAAGCGCCATGATTAGATAGTGGATAGGAAATTGGTTAGAGGCGTTGCAGCATTCAGGTGGCATGCAGTCGCAGCAGTCGTATTTCTTTTACAGTCTTTCTAGGAACATCGTGGACCCAGCCAAGGGGATACGAAATTTTTCAATAAATGACTGAAAAAGGGAGGGGTAGGAAGGGAGAAGAGAAATAGTTATACATAAAGCAGTCATGCAGTATTGTTAGGTGATGAAATCTTCAAAAGTGAAATCTTCTTCGTATTTTTACATCTGAAACTCTTACAGAATGAGCCTGTTTTCATGCAGTGGTATTACATACAAAAAGATTTTTTAGGACTACAACAGACAAATCAATCAATTTTACCTAGTATATCAGTTTTTTTTGTTTTTTGTCTTGATGGGATTACAGGGTCAACACATAATCTTATGTGCATCTGGTAACAGCTCCAAGTCTTTTGGCACCTATTTTTTTCAGGAGTATCTTTTCTCTTGCAGCTGTTTTCTTTACAGGCTTTTACAGGCTTTACAGCTCTTCGTCCTTGTGCTTTGATACGTTTACAGGTTACGCGAACGAATTTATGTGTTCGAGTATCAGTAATGTGCATTAATACAAAGACAAAGTGCAAAGAGAAAGTAAGAAAAATAAAAGTCGGTACATGTGAACTTTAAACGCCGGAAAAAGTTAATACTGTGTTATTAAAGTGATACATTGATGGAATAATACAATCAAAGCAATATAACCGTTTGGTTATTATATAGTAACTGTGGACTGATACCAGTGCCCTTTCTCCCCATTTCTTAGCTTAGGGTTGCGCCGATCAAAAGCATTTGCTTACCACTACCACTACTTCTACCACTACTTCTACCACTACTACTACTACTGAACATGACAAAATACCACACTGCCTGGAGAGAGGCTAGCCCAGTCCCTCGAGGCAAGTACTTATATCATTTTCATGCCTTCGTATTGGGCTTATGCGACTTTTGCAGCCCCTTTCAGAAGATCTCGGTTCTTCTAAACAAATGGTGCGTTTTCTAATTGGATAGTTTTTTATTGATAATAGCGTGTTGCTTACTCGCCAAAGAATTAATAATATAGTAGGTAACGCTAATTGATACGTGATATTCCTTATGGACTTTTAATGGGAATTTTTCTTCTTATTATCTCTATAATTATTTAAAATAGTAATTTATTCTTCTAAATAATAAGAATATACGAACCTGATGGTTTTATAATGATATAGTCCTCGTTGGAATGCCTTAGTTAATAGCATATAATTTCTTGGATGGCTTAAGCAATCATATGTGAGATTACAATTACATATCTTGATGATATGAATTAGAGTGTTTACAAACACTTATTATAAAATTACATAGATCACAACTACCTGGGAGTTTTGACTCCTAGAGGTGAAGATAAATAAGTTTTCATTAAATGCAACATGCTGTTATCTTTGCTTCAGAGTTTTCAGTTACTTCTTGGGAATGGAAAGATGTAAGTAATTTTAAGGTACATGTTTTTTTGAAGAGAGAATTCAAAAATAAATGTGAGGGAAATCCACGTTTGAAGAGCAAGAGTATTCTGATTAAAACATTGACAAAGATCTGTTCCAGACTGGAGTAAAACTTTTATATGTAAAAAAAGACATTAAGTGAAGATGTTATATGGAATTCGAGTAGGCGAGATATAATACACATGAAATTATACTAAATTTATTATTTTTTGATTATGCAACTTTCATATTAGTTTTAAGTTATGATATTGTGACTTACTTCCTTATTCCAAAATTAATTTTACGTTATTAATGATTTTCTAATTTAATTATAAATCAATTTTATATTTTAATTTTAAGAGATTAGAGTGAAGTATGTAATGATATTTAGCACGTTTGTCTGCGTATTGCCTAGTTGTATTTGAAGTTCCATATATGTGCACAAGTTACATGTTAGGTAGTAGTCTACTCTGTCAGATCTTATCAGTATGCTGTAAAATTTCAGTTGTATAAGGCTGGATTATAGTAATTGTAGAATTCTGCCCACTGTTGACTTATAATCAAATTACATAACTTTATTTTGTTCTCCTATTATTTATAATATTTCGTCCTATGTTATATGTATTCATATTACTTATGTATATTTTTATTTATATTACAAAGTCTTTTATTTTTCTAAAAGCATAAATGCAAAATATGGTAACAGGAATCACAACAATATTGATTGTAGTTATACTCATAGATTTTCATAAGTAATTAGTCTATTGCAGCTTTTGCTGATCGGATTTTTGTGATATATTTAAAATTCGTTGAATTAGATTTTCGATATGCAGAAAACGTGTTAAATTGCTGTATCTGTTAAATCATTATGATAATCTGAAATATCTGTGTTTATTAATTATGTTGGGAAATGTAATAAAATTAAAAGTTGCATAGTCTATATGAATTTAAATTATATTGATATTACATGACTAAATAAATAATGTTATTTTTACAATACAGGTGAAGGAGTTACTGATGAGTTTTGGACAACTGAGAGCATTCAATTTAGTAAAGGATTCAGCTACAGGTCTATCCAAGGGTTATGCATTCTGCGAGTACGTTGACGTGTCAATGACTGATCAAGCAATTGCTGGATTAAATGGAATGCAGCTGGGAGACAAGAAACTGATTGTTCAACGAGCTAGCGTAGGTGCCAAGAACCCTATGATTGGTGCACAAGCTCCAGTTCAAATTCAGGTGCCTGGGTTATCAATGGTGGGCACAAGTGGGCCAGCTACTGAGGTAAGATAATTTGAATTATAACTTCTTACTATAATACATTTATATATATAATATAAATATATAAATATATATAAACAAAAATATAAATGAATAAATAAATATATATATTTCGGATTCTTCTCAAGAGATGAATTTAGTTTTAATATAATAAGTTATTTAAAATATCATATGCTTTTACGACTCATGCTTTTCTCGCTTCTTTTTGGTTCTGCTATCATCCATTCCAACTTATTATACTAAATTATACTCTATTTTAACCTGTACTATACTACTGTCTTTGGTTTTTTAACTATGTTTACATCCCCTTCTATCCCTTTGTATTTTTAGTTTTCTTTTTTTATTGCACTGTTCTTTTTTAATATTGTTCCTTTATTTCTTTAATTATTTTGATACTCTGTTTCTTAAGCACTTTACCTCATCCTTTTTCTTTTCAGCACCCTATAATCCCTACAGCATTCCACCAGTTTCTCATTATATAGTTCCTCATGTATAGCCTACTGCTTTTCCAATATCTATTGTTTACTTTTTTCATTATATTCATTAAATCATAATTTCTTAATAATACATTATAAAACACACATGTATTGCATTTAACAAAAATGTATTATGACATATATGTAGGTTCTTTGCTTGCTAAATATGGTAACACCTGAAGAATTAATGGAAGAAGAAGAATATGAAGATATCTTAGAAGACATCAAGGAAGAGTGTAATAAATATGGTGTGGTCCGATCTGTGGAAATACCTAGACCTATAGAAGGTGTTGATGTACCTGGATGTGGGAAAGTATGTTTTTTAATATAATAAAACATTAATTTATTTTAATTTATAAAAATATATTAATAAGTTTCTTAATGTTGCAGGTATTTGTCGAATTTAATAGTGTGATTGATTGTCAGAAAGCACAGCAGACTCTTACAGGACGAAAATTCAATAATCGCGTTGTTGTAACATCATATTTTGATCCTGATAAGTATCACCGCAGAGAATTTTAAGACATAAGATTTTCTTTCTTTCGTACTAATTCATAATTGACTACAGTGTATAATATATATATATATATATGTATATATATATATATACACACACATATATTCATTAAGTACATATATATATTATATATATGTATTGAATGAATAATCTAAAAAATCTAAAAATTAATAACTCTCTTTTATCGGAATGTACAAAACAAAATGTAATTGTTTTTTGATCATACTATGCATTAAATGGTAATTGTTGTAATTTACGTATCTTTCGATAACATAATCAGATATAAATAATCCATAATTTATGAAATTGCTAGTAAGAAAAGAGATGCTATAAAAGGATACCATTGTACAAATAGTGACATCATTGTTTACATTAATCAGTAGTGAGATTGAAATAATCCATTGTTAAATGCAGAATTATATAAAAATAAATAATAAATTGTCATACTGCATACAATTTTTTGTATAAAAACATTTTTTATCTACATTACATACATATAACATTTGATATTTAAGGTGCAGCTTCAGTTTGCAATGCAGGTTGGTATGATGCATGGCTTTCTCCAGTATCAGCATTATCAACCACAAATTTTTGTAATAGGACGTAGAGTCCACCGCCGGCAAATAGTATGCTAATTCCTATTAGTAGTACTATGGACCATGCTGGTATTGCGGTTCCCCCTAAAAAATTGATATATTTAATTATTATATACATCATTTTCCCCACATTTTGTTTTTATATTTTCTACTTACAATAATAACGTCTAGTAATTGTTTTTCGACCTTTCAAAATTTTACGTCTTGCTTCAACTCCATCCATAAAGATTCCCATGATTACTATATACAAAATTAATAAATAAGAATGTAAAAGTAAAAAAAATGAGAAATAATATTCCAATATAGTTTTATTATCATTACACAAATATTTATTCATATCCTTATTGATCACACTAATATATTTTACAACTTTTTACATTTATAAATGTATCTTTTTAATAATGTTTTACATATATTCAATGTATATATTTTATTTCAATTTTGTGTTTCATGTTCATATATAACTATTTAAAAAATTCTGAAATGAGGACATAAATACGTATATTGTGTGCATGTGGCATAATTGTTACTAATACTATTTTATTAAGATATAATTTTAGGATTAATATAATTTACAAATTTTAATTAAGATTTCCAGAATTATAATTAAATATTTTATATTTTACGCAAGTCGATTCTTTGCTTTTTCATCAGTGCACAATAGATACGTTTAATAGTATGTAACAATTATTTCAAAAGTATTGTATTTGAAATATAATTAATTTAATTTATATACTTACATAGGCTAATAGCAACATAGCATAATAACTTTTTAGAACACATTGTTGTTTTTACCAAAACTAACCACGTTACAGGTAGATTAGAATCAAAATTAACACTTGCAGGTAAAATAAGCAGGTGAATAACGCTCGAATCGTGTCAGAGATGAGGATGTGGATACGAACGTGTGAATCAACGTTTTGATAAGATATTTGATAACAAATGGAAACCCATCTTATCGCATTTTTACAAGAGATAAAAACAATTTTTTGTATGAGCATTTATGAGGGCACTAAACAAGTTATCTTTGTTAATTGGTATTTTAAATTCCTTAATTATCTGTTTATTAATTCTGTCAATTATTTGTGTTAGTAAATATTTAATATCTTTTACACGTATTAAAATTTGTTTAATTTGTTTTTGTAACTGCAGGCAAAAGTAAAATAAATTATACTTATAATTTAATAGTAAATAATTATTCAAGTAAATATGACAAACGACTTGACTTAGTTAAAATAAATTTATACAAGCATATAATAATATATGTACAAGTTTATATAAAATACTTCATCCGAATTGTACACTATGATTTAAGGCGATTTAAATATTTAGAAATTGAATTTTTTGCGTGCTTGACATTGAATAATCGCCTAAAGAAATGTGGAAATCCAGAATGTAGTTGGAATTTGACGGTTCGGATATGAAGCAGATTATCGGGAGTGCAGGTCGAAGATTCAGGTGAGTATGGGTAGGATCTATGAAACAGAAAAGATTTATAGTCAGTTAATATTTTTTAATCGCACATACTAACTTTTTATTAAATAAAAATCAAGGAAATCAAATTACAAGTAATAGATTATTACATGATCGTTGTAATATATTAAATTAGTCGATACCAACGAGAAAAGATCTTCAACTAAATATCAAATGAGATACTTTCTCTAATACACGAAATAGATATAGTTAAGATTAATGCCTTATATTAGAAGGTTTATAATAATATTCTATGTAGTTGTTCACTAATCCTTTGAAATATTTCTATTTAAATTAAATATATAAATATATCTTAATTAACTTTCAAAATAGTTACATATACTTACGAACTAAATTTGTAAAATAAATCGTTAGTTTAGTATACTTTACATGTATGTATAATGTTTCAAAGGATCATGAGAAACAGTCACTGAAGCAGCATTTAAAATGTTGGTATCGACAGTTTATATGTTGACTCGAATAATTAAATATATTCCATCTGTTCTTTTCATACAATATTAAAGTAATTTTACGGCGAAAATAAAGCTCTATGCAACTTACGGATATAATTACCATCATAATGTAAATAGAAATAGCTGGCACATATACAAGGCTTTCCAAAACATCACGTTTCACAATACAAGCTCTTCTCTGCCTTAAAAGACAGTACTCGCATTGCTTCGTCCCCTCTCGTTATTTTCTTCGTCTAGTTTAGCTATCATTTTTACTTAATACATTTTCTCTCCCTTTCCTTTTTTTTTCCTAGAGATTGCAGTTTCCCTGGTATAATTGTGATTTTTTCCTTTCATTTTTTTATTTATGTATTCAGCACCACATGATTTCGAGGAAACGTTCGCGCAAACATATGCTTTCTTTTTTTTTTACTTTCCTGTCTCTGTCTGTACCCATTTTGTATGCACCCTGTTGGCGCAAGAATTCCAAAGTCGCCGCACTTTATGGCGATTGCTTGACAACACTGCAATATGGTCGAAGAATATCAAATCTACTGATTTACAGCAGAAGAGATACACTTCGACATGTACAGTACTACGTGATCGTATATCCTTCATTAACACGCAAATTCTGTGCTATTATATATATATTTGGTAGATATTCAACGAAAAGAACAAATCGATATAATGGAAAGAACATGCAGATAAAATGTATATGATGCGTACACATTAAATTCTTGATTGTTTTTTTTAAAGCTGACTACATTTCGGCGCGAGAGTGGAACATGAATTTGTGCATTAATGTTTCAAGTCGCGCACATACTGTACATATCCGGTACCGTAAAAATATCACAAAGAAATAATTATTCGAATGATCAATACAATTTTAATTTGCATTTATATTTACGAGTAATCAGTTAATAGAATTAAACACCACCTAGTAACATAAATTTTTACGACGTTTATTAACATATAAATATTAGCATATAAATAAACAAAAAATGCAGTATATAAATAAATTAAACTTAGAAGTGTATAAATATAATAGCAAATAAGACATCCTTGAAAAAAGAAAGTTTTCAATGGAATTCTGTTCCTTTAATAAAATAACTGGGCAATTACATAAATAATTATTTTGGGTTCTACATATATTTTAAAATTGGAGTACGAAAAATAAATAAAATATAATAATGTATAAATAAAACAAGATTATATAACATAATATCAAGTAAAAAACACAAAGCTGAACGTTGTTCTTAACATGTTAATCGTTCTTCGATTATTTCGTTGCATGCAATATATCTCAGAATGCAATATATCCCGGTTCATGTGTATTAAGTTTCATACTCCTAGTTATATGCATTCATTTTTAAATTTACAGAAACATGAATCCCTCGCAGCAAACAAATATATTCTATTATTACACCAAAGAAGTGTAGAATTAAAAAAAATAAATAAATAAATAAATATAAGTAATACTGCAAAACGCTTACGTTGTGTAATAAGTACTAATGTTCTTCGCAAATGTTCGTGACAACATCAAGTACTTTATTATCAAATAAATATTATATATACCAAAACAAAAACGAAGAATTCACAAAAACAATTTTTTCCTATAAATATACCAAACAAATTATCGATAAAGAAAATTCCTTGACTGTAGATAATAGAATGTATAATAATAATTTGTTTATAATTTATATACTACGTTAGAAGTATCTATAACATTGGACATTAATTGTCATAGGTTTCTCATCTAAATACGAATCTTTTTGTGCCTAAACTACAACCTATTTGCAATCAAAATCATGTAATTTCATTTGAAATATTGAATTATTAAATGGCATAATGATTTTTAAGATATTTGAAGGATAATGAATTTCTCTTTCGTAAGGTTGGTGGCGTCATTACTCGATTGTATTCAGTGAAATGCATGTAGAATTAATAACTATTATTATCGTGTTTCTTAAACTATATTGAGAAATGTTTTCACGTTGGCTTAACGTATTGCTACCTTTTATTGGTTACTTTATTTCTTCATTTTAATTTTTCTCATTCTTTATGCAGTGACAATACTTTTTCGCTTATTCAATATTTGACATTATTTTCTCCTTCCTTGTTTCTTTGTTTTAATAATTCAGTCAAACTGCGTTTTTGAGAAACGCTCTCTATTTTCATTGCAGAATTATAGAACTAAATGCATATATAGTATCCCGTGACCAAATATTAATTTTATATTCGTAAATATTATAATATTATATATTATATATAATATACATATATGTATTTTTATTATTATATATTCTATATAACATCATAAATTAAATTGTGTAATATATCCCAGAAATTTACGAAATTGTATACAAGAACAAGATCTTATTTGTTCATACATGCCTATATGATCGTATTTATTACGTTACTATGTGGTTACTCTATAGTAACAAATATCTCTAGCTGCGGAGCAATGACAGCGGCGTTTCTGTTAAAAGTTATCGTTTGTTAGTAGTGGTGTTCATATTAATAAATAAATACCGCGAACATCATTGAACATATCTTTAATATATATATTAATATATATATTATTATATATAATAATATATATATATATTATATATACATAATAAATTAATTGAATGTATTACCGAATAATCGTGTATCTTTTACGAACTAAATTTTTTGGTTTAAATTTAGGTTTACCTTGTGGCTAGCTGATGGTATGATCCAACGTAATTTTCTTCGTTTCGCTTAGTGATGTAGAAGAAATATTCGTGGAGGAAGATGATACACGGTCCTTTGATAGGCTACCGTTTGGAGTTAATTTGGAACTTCCTTCACTGATCTTTTTTTTACTGTCTTGTTCCATTGTATTACTGTCAGCAGTTTTGCTTGTTTCGTGACCTTCGCTCTTTGTTTGCTCCTTGATATTTTCCCAAGTACGTACATCGCTATTTCTTTCTATAATACCCTCTTTAATCAGCACTTCTTTGAATATAGCTAAAGTTTTACGGAGTGTTATACAGAAACCTCTAGACGCTGGTATTAATGGAAATTCTGGTAAAATTTTGTTATCTGGATAAAAGAGTAATTATTAAAATTATCGACTGCAAGTTTTCATAGGTTAAAAGAAAGAAAAATTACAACATACCAACGTCAGATATTTGTTTAAAAGTAGTAGGTGTTACTGGAGATAATGGGTGTTGATTATTATGTTGTTCAGAAATTTCCATCCACAACTCTAAACGTTGCAATAATTTGTTTGCATGCCTCTTGAAATGTCCAATAATAATATCTTTAAATACAGGTGGTGGATGTTGTAATAACTTAGTCTGTGCTTGAACCAATTTTAGTACAACCATTTCATTGTACATTCTTGAATTTTCTTTTCCTTGTTGAGAGCCTTTTTGTTTATCGAATCCAGCTTCATTAAAATATGGTTCTGGTACGAGAATAAGGCCTTGAATCGAGACTATAACTTGCAAGAGAGTTGAGGAACTTGTCCACACTTCCGTTCCACGACCAGACCATGTTCCAAGTAAGCTTACACAAACTTTACCATCCTCATACAGATTGGGATTTAACCTATCATTACAGTAAGAAATATAATGGCAAAGTGGTGGAGCAGCAGGATAATCGGCAGATAATTGAAAATCAAAAAGAAAAAGACCATCTTCGTATGGTGTTTTCTCAGGTCCACGAAACATTACAGAATATAAATCTATTCTATCTTCAAATCCCTTTACCCATATACCGGGTGGAAGTGAACTTTTTAAAAGTTTTAATTCCTTGGAAACAGTTCTGAAAAAGTTTGTAGGATCTGTAGGCTGAAACATTGTTAATTTAAATTTATGACTATCTGGTGCTGTCTCTTCTATAGAAAATCCTTCTCCTTCTGTATATATTGGTGGTGGAATTTCTATGGAATATTCTGATGGTTCTTGTAATAATTCTATACGTTTTTCTTCTTCTTTTTTCTGCTTCTTCAAAGGCGACGATCCTTTTTCGGCATCGGATAATGACATCTTTGATAACCCGAATCGTCTAGAAACTTCTGCATGCGCTAGTACAAGTTGAGCTTTTATTAAAGTGCACAATTTAACGCAAACTTGAGAACTAGCCACGTGAGAACTTGTTATGTGCATCTGAGTTTTGGAAGTTTTATTTATTTCTGGTTTGTCTATTGAACGATCAGGTACGTTGTTCACATCCTCGCTAAGTAGAAATTCCCCACTAGAGTCACTCGAACCCGACTCTTTCTTTGAATTTTCTGCAGAATACAATCCAGAATCCTCAGGATTAGGATTAACATTAATAAATAAACGATCAGATCCTTCACCTTTTACGTTCTGTTTATTGGTGGGTTCATCGTTTTTATGATCGATGGATTCTGTCATATCCGTTACAGTGGTAATGATCTTTTCACAAGGATTACTTCCTGATTGTATATTATTGGAATTTTCTATATTGTTCTTTTCTATATTTTCTTCTGATCCATCAGATTTATGCGTAAATAATCTTGTTACTTGATCCGCCATACGTTGCGCTACATTTGCACGACCACGTTCTCGGACTCTCTCCAGAAGTCCTTGAAAATGACATTCATGGAAGAAAGAGGTACCCATAAGTTTATCCATGTATCGACAATCTTTATAAACTTCTAATAATTTTCTCATAACTTCGGTTGTCTGAAGTGAGGGATTTTGAGTGAAAATCTCTTCCAGTCTAGACATTGCAATGCGAGCTTTCTCGATGTGTGCGGCTAGCTTTGGTTTTATATTTTCTAATTCTGTTTGTTCTGTACCATCGGTATCGGCGATATACCAGTCTTCCAATTCCGTTTCCCATGACGCGTCAGACGATACATCGTCCCAAAGTTCTCCTTCGTCACTATCATATTCACCTACTTTATACAAATCTTGAGGCCAACACATACTTACATGTCCATCAACCCACCACACTTTAACTCGTCCTTCCGGATAATTATCTAGCACTTGACCAGCAGTACATCCAGCATCTTCTCCTTCAAAATTAGCTATTCGAATTACTAATGTACCTGGTCTGTACTGAAAGTCTGGATGATCTTTTAAATCATATACACTGACTTCACGTTCTTCTAGTAAAGTTGGTCTAATAAATATTTATCAAGTTTAATATTATATTTTTCCAATAAATTCCATTAGTTACAATTAAAAATGTATCAGTAGTAAATATACTTACTGCGGACTTTGACTAGAAGTGTATGTTTTAAACCATTTTATTTTAGCTGTTCTACCCTGATGGTCAACACTTTGAACTACACCATACATTCTAGACTCTTCCTTTTGATCAACTACAAAATCACCAGGGAAGAATTCTTTATCATCTAAGTGATGAATCGGATAAAGTTGTGTTGATGGAATACCTAAAAGCAGAAATAGAAGTTATACAGCTTATATATTACCGAAAAGTAACACATCATCAAAACAGATATTTATAAAATTTACCAAATTCTACTGAACCATCTTGCCATACAACATTAGCTTTTGTACTTGTAGACAATGTTTCCACAACAATTTTAGTCCCTGGAATCAATGGAACTGGTGGAATCTTCTTCTTTGCCTTACATAACTTTTTCTTTTTCAGAACCTTTGTCATTAAAGCTGGGCTTTTTTTCTTTTTACCCATGGATGACATGCTAGAACATCCACTAGATACCTGGAAATATTAAAATTTATTATCTTCATTCATTATCTTACGTTTATCATTGACTAGATATTAAGTGAAAAAAGTAATAAGAGATCTTACCGAAGCACTGTCGCTTTGTGATCCAGTATCTTCTGTATCCCAATCATCTGAACTTTCAGTATTCTGGTTTTGTACTGGAGGAATTAGAGTATTATTGCTTGTAATATTTTGTAAATTGTTAATATTATTATGAGCATTCTCTTCTAATGTTTGCTGTTCATTAACTTTATCTTTATCCTTCTCCTTTTTTCTATCCTCAACAGGCTTTGTCACACTGATATTTGGACGTGTTTTCTTTGGACTATGTTTAGGAACTTGAAAAATGTCTCTTTGTTGTTTTCTCCATTGTTCTCGTGTAATGACATTTTCATCACTTTTAATTACATAAAAGTTTCGATCTCCCACTTGCACAGTAGATGGTTCAAAAACATTCAATAATTTTAGTTTCTTCAAATTTTCTCCTTCGACTACGAATTTTGGTTGAGTTTGATCTGACCAAGCACCATCCTTTGAATATGCTCTACACTGCCAATGCACTCCTACCCAATCTGTTTCTACCTTTTCTACAATTACCTTTGTTAGTTTCTGTGGTTTAGATTTTCTCTTTGCTTTCATTTCTTTTGTACATGTAATCCATTGTGCATCTTCCAGGCAGTGAACTGGTCCCCACAAACTTTGACCAGGATAAAATTCAGAAGAATGAGGAAAATCATTATCCTAAAAAATTTTCATTGTAGTTTTAATCAAATAATTATTCTGGATTTAATTCTTACATTATCGCGTCTCTCCTCTAATTGTCCTAAAATACGAGAATCTGTTTCATTTATGACACAACGAGATCCATCAGGTGTAGTAAGCCACAATTTAAAATTTGCCATTTTTATGCCACCAACCCATGAATCCATACAAACAGCTATATCTGTTGCAAATTCCTATAAACATAAACTATTAATCATGATGTATGAGTTACTTTGATAAAAATAATAGCTATAAATGTATGATTACATACTTCCAAAGGAACTAAATCTTCGCTCCTAATATTGGTAAGCACTTGTTTAGTACCAATCACTTGAACACAGGCAGTAAGCTCAATATCCCTACAGTATCCTCTCTGTGTATCCTTTCCTTTGATCATTCGACGTACAACATCTCCTGGCATAAGTGTTCTATCTGCTAAATGTACCTATAAATAAAAAATTCATTTTTAGAAAACGTGATATTCTTGCAACAATAAACAGTTACAGTTATTATATCAGATATGGATTCAAATTTGAATGTAACATTCAATTGCAGATTCGTTGGTATGACAGGTGTCGCTTTTCATAGAATTAGAAACAAATACAATAAGAAAAAGGTAATAATGTAATGAAATATTAATAACCAATTTATATATAGTCTACTACTTTTAAGCGATGTATTTGCGTATCGTGTTAATTATTAAATACCTTCTTCGAGCTGACCAACTCCTCGACACCGGAGGGATGCCAGACCACGCGAATCTCGCCCTTTTTCCTCTTTTGGCTCTCTTCGCTGTCAGAACTTTCTTCGGACAAATCTTGGTCGTCATTTTCCATAACAATTCCGAACACAACGTTACCTTTCTTATCCACACGATAGACGACATCTTCGTAAAAGTACTGACACTCTACGCCAAAGTTCGTAGCCATCTTTCCTCTAATCACTGAATACTCGCTTTCTGCCGACGACGGCTGACAGAAGGTTACACGGCGCAACGGTTACGGCGCACGTCGCAAGCAAGGAACTTGGCTCCGACCCCGAACCCGACCCCAACCCCGACTTAAAAACTACCGATTTTAGGTGCCTTTTGACTAGTTTTGATTGTTCTCACCGATCGAGATGTTATCGACTTTTCCCAAATCGAGAATTGTTCTCAATCTTTTCTCAATCGTCATTTCAAACCATATGTCAAAATATATTTTTATCTAATATGTACCTTATCAAGTATACATTTATACATATTTATAAAGCACTTACGTATAGTTTACGTATGAAATGTGTATATATGATACATGCCCATATGTATGTAAAGTTTAGTTGATAAATTTATCTTGTTTGGGAGCGGCTTCATGTACGATTTGACAGATGTATAGCTCATAATCATATGAAGTAACAAGGAATTAGTGCTTTGCTTTTATGAAAAAATAAGGATTCTATAATGGAGTTACTTTTTTAATTTATTGAGAAATATAAAATTTAATATATATTAATATTATTTATATGTATCAAATTAATATATGCGTAAATTTTAATGAATTTATTCAATTTTCTGTATATATACAGGATTGATTGTCAAATAAATATATCTATATATATAGTTTTCAAATATTTAATAAACAATAAAGAGTAATACCTTATTTAATTAAATAAATATAATTATATTATATTTAATCAATTAAGTATAATTAAATTATTTATTTATTCAAATAAATATAATTATATTATACCTTCAAAAAATGAAACAATCAATTTTATTTACTTTTTCAAGAAACTATTTAGTTTCAATATGATTGGAACAATTTTTATTAGAAAGGAATATTTCTCAAGGAATAAAATAAATAGAGAGTATAATTCATTTGGAATTGACTAGATAGAAACGTGAATAGAAACGTTTTAGGAACATATTATTACATAAAGTTCGATTTAAATGTCAAAGAATAATTCTGTATAAATCTCTCTTGTTTAAAATCATTAAACTGCAAAATGAGTGCGTTGGAATCCTTGACCTAAACTTTGCAATATAGTTTGCACTTCGCTTTCATTTTGATGATAAAAGACATATGCATCAAATTTGGTTGCTAAATTGCAATTAGTGTCTCTGTAAAATAAATTAAAAGCTTATAAATTCCATAAAATGGTTTAATATTAATTATTATTATTTTTTACATTAAAACAAAAATATATGACAGGTATTACAGTTCGTCTTACCCTGCAATAAATGCAAAATAATTAGGAATGTTTCCAGTACGACCACAAGATGAAATTTCCATGTAACTCTGTTTACATATTATCTAAATATTGAGTTAGAATGTATTGTTATGATATCATAATCTTACATATAATGAAAATTATATTTACATACTGCATCATTCAAATCCTGAGTCACCCTAATTCCTAGTTCTAAACATTCAAACTTCACAGGCACTGACTTCACTTCTTCTGACTTTAGTACTTGCAGAATTGCTCTTTCGATTTGTTTAACATCGCCTTTTGTACCAATATATATTGAACCACAGTATTTAACAGAAAATCCAGCATTTAATGATTTACTTTGTAGCTTAATCATTTCAGTTTTCTCATTCTCATCTTGTATTTCAGAATTAAATCTTTTTAATATCTGTTTTAATCCCTCAATACCCGAGCTTCTTATAAGATGAACAATTGGTGCATATAATTCACAGGTTGATTTATTGCGGTGCTGAAAATGTATGATGTAAGGAATATGTAGGGTATATATTATATGCTTAAGTGTTATATTATTTGAATATACCTTACCTTAATTACATATAAATATACTGGTTGACCTATAGTTTTTCTCATAAATTTACGTAATTGTCCTTTGGTATTAGATGTTATAGCATTTCCATTTATTTCATCTAATATATCTCCAATTTCAACTTTATCCTAATAAAAGTTAAAGATAAAAGACAGTTAGAGTCTTAAATTTTATTATGTATATATATAGTAATTTTAAAAAATTATTCTGTTTATTACATCTTCTGCAGCTACAGAGTTTTTATCTAAATTAACTATTAAAGCTCTCCCTTTGGTAAAACTGTAATAATACAAAATATTATTCACAATGAACATTTGTTTTTACTAATGTAACTTTCTTACCATACAGAAATACCTAAGCTTTTACATGGTACTAATTCCAATGCTAAACATTCTGGTAATTGCCAAGATTCATCCAAAAAACTACAATTCCGTAAATTTAACTTGAAATTTAATTTACTGCTTTGCAGTAATACTGATAAAAATATTTCTCCAAGAATATTATCACCCAGAATACTGTTTTTATCATAATAATCAGTAGCCATTAATGGTGTTCTTACCTATGAAGTTTTACATACATAAATTATAAAAATATAATGATAATTATATAGAATCAAAAATATACATTCTATTTAAGATATTAAATATCATTTATACATACTAGCATTTCAACTGGCATATGAAGGCACTTTCGCATTAAACATGTTTTAATTAAAAGCCTGAGATGCCCAGTAGGTGTATACACTTTTGGATTTTGTGTAACTTGTTCGACTACCAAAGAATAGGTACAAGAGGAACTAAAATAATGTTATTAATTTTTAATTTTAAGTTTTTAGTTATTAATATTAAGTTTTAAATATTGAAATATTATAATAGAGATTTAATTAAAATTTATGAATATAAATGTTTCTATTTTCTTAAAATACCACAGTAGTGAGAAAAGAATTAAGTAACCTATAATAAATTTTATTTATTAAAAATCTTTTTGCAAACCTAAAATGTTTTTCTGCAATTTCTTCCATCCAATACCAAGCATCGGGTAATTTTGGAAATCCTATGGGATTTAAACGCATCAATATACCTTTCTGGAAACATCTTTCTAAACATTTAAAAAAGAAAGGCAGGTCTTTATTTTCTTCGTCGATCTCAATGTTACTTTCAGTTAATTTTCTTGTCCAGCCTGAAATTGTTTATTTTATTTAATAATATACTTATCATGTAACATCATTTCATCATGTTTAATGATATATTGACAAGATTTATAATATAATAAAAAAGAATAAGTATGAAAGTATGATTGTTTACATTGTTTAGTGTTTGTAAACATTTTTAATATTAATGAATTAAATAATAAACAACAAACCAATGTTGCAAAAATAAATTATTTTATTATACTATTTTATACTAATATTTGATTACATTTTAAATATTTTTTATTTACATTGCATTTATATCTTTATTTAACAAAATAGAAAATAATATGGAAATATATCTTTGGAAATTAATTAAAAAATTTTGTAATTCTAACAATAAAGGTTTAAAATTCAGATAAATATAAAGTTTATAAAGAAATCACTGTAAAATAATTTTATTAATGAATTATTAATTTCCTAACCTATAAAAGCGTTATATTGTTTAATTACCTTTCAATTCTTTAATAAGGGGATTTGAGACCGTCATGGCATTATCAATACAGATTATTGTCAAATATCGGTGATTAGTTCATTACGTAAATTAGATATCAACTAGAAATTATTAACAATTAAAAGAGATATCATTTTAGTCATGTATTATTCTTTTAATAGCACAAGACGATATTCTTAATATATTAAACGTCACTTTTACGAATTCTATTATATTTGTGGCGTGCATGTTGTATGTATATACACGCAGAATAGTTGCATTGTATTAACGATACGATAAAGCGTACATTTACAAGTATGTAACTGCACACATAATCAAAGTTGATGTATTGATAACGTGTACGTGTGCTTAATACCAATTTTACCCGTTTGAAGCGTATTGTACTTATATTCGTATCAGTTCGTATTTTTACTGTGTTATGAGTTACGTAAAATTAAATTCATAGATTCCACTGCATTCATCTTTTTAAAATCTTTATATATTTCGTGTATTAAGTAACATTACATATAAATAGTTTTGAAATAATCGGTAAAAATGGCAACAACTGTGCTTAATTTGAATGACATTAAATCGAGAGCTTTAGAAGCTTTTGCGAATAAATTTAAGGAGAATGCGAACGTTTGTGTGTGCGCACCCGGTCGCGTGAATTTAATTGGAGAGCATACTGATTACAATGAAGGTTTTGTTCTACCGATGGTAAAGTTTTTGATGCTTATATAAATACTACGTTTCTTTGTATATTACACAGAATTATTAAATCTGTAATTATTGTTTTTCGTGATTAATCGGAAAATATATTTTACAGAACTCGTTATTGTTCGAAAGAAGTAACGCTGATTTCAATTTATATTAGACTTATTTATATTTAACTCCTTATTTTTCGTGTCATTAATGTATTATATTTAAAGATCCAATCAGTTTATTATCATTCAGTAATCGATTTAATCAAATATGTATGTTAAAAAATAACATTAAATAAGAAATGACATTTTCAAATAATAGATTTGTTTAATTCGTTAAAAATTTGTTTCACTAGCTATCGATAACAAAATTTAGTTGAGCAAAGATATATTATGATTTGTATCTTATTAACTCTTATCAATTATTATCGTATAATCATACATTCATCTGATTTTGCAATTTTATATCGATATGAACTACTGTTATTTTTTATAATACATACGTACATCGATTCTAATATATTATCGAATATATGAAATAGATTATTAAAAATTATTAATTACCTAATAATTGAATTTTTATACAGAATTTGTTAAATCTATATATCTTATAAATATATATTATATTATATATATATTTATATTATTATTATTAATATATTATATATATATTAATTTCGGGTGTTAAAAATTTATACAATATTAATGATTTATTATCTATTAAAGTAAATCCTAAATGTGTATTACTTATTAGAGTATTATTTTATTTATATACGACTTTTAAAAATTGTTTTATTTTTGCAGAAAAATTAGCTATATTAACAATATAATGTCTTTTAATGCCTTTTAATAACAGTTTAATGTTATTCGATTTTTAAAATTAGAAGTTATAAATATGTTTGTATTTAATGAAAATATGTAATCATTAAATTATTTGAGATATTATAACAAATACTAATAATAGAGTAAAGCATAACGTTCTCCATATTTTTAGGCATTGCCCATGGTTACACTCATAGTTGGAAAACGTAACAATATGGATAAATGTAAAATTGTTTCCCTTAGTGAAATAGTTAGTTCTGAAAATTACGTTGAATTTGAAGTTAGGTCTCATAAGAGTATAAAACCAGGAGAACCAAAATGGGCTAATTATGTAAAAGGATGTATAGCAAATTTTATTTGTTAGTTTATTTATTATTTTGATCCATTTTATCAAAATGTAATAAAAGAATTCTATCGTATAATTTAATTAAAACATTGATTTTAGGTGATGTGCCATCTTTTAATGCCGTGATTGTATCCTCTGTACCAGTTGGTGCTGGTCTGAGTAGTTCAGCTGCTTTAGAAGTTGCTACTTACACATTTTTGGAAGCATTAACTGGTATAAAATCAGAAAAGCCAGAGGATAAAGTATAATGACAGAGTATATTATATAAATTATAACTTTACTAAACTAGAGAAATGTAAAGCTTATATCTTTCAGGCTTTAGCATGTCAACGTGCTGAACATGATTTTGCTGGAGTTCCGTGTGGTATCATGGATCAGTTTATCTCTGTAATGGGTAAAGAAGGCTATGCTCTTCTTCTTGATTGTAAAGATCTTAGTACTAAACAAATACCTATGTCACAAATAAATGATTATATCTTTCTAATTACTAACTCTAATGCTCCTCATAAATTAAGTTCAAGCGCATATTGTGAGCGCAGAGATTGTTGTTATGAAGCTGCAAAAAGATTAAATAAAAAAAGTTTACGTGAAGTATCTATGAGTGATATTCAAGGTAGAAAATAAATACAATTATGTTAGAAAGCAAAATTGTGTTTTTTATTATGTTGATTTTATTTTTAGTTTTAAAATCACAGAATGTACCTGAAGAAATGATAAAACGAACTCGTCATGTAGTAACAGAAATTCAAAGAACAATTGATGCCGCAGATGCCCTAGAAAAAGGAAATTTTGATAAATTTGGACAGTTAATGAATGAAAGTCATGATTCTTTAAAAACAGATTATGAAGTATCTTCCGTTGAGCTAGATACTTTAGTAACAGCAGCGAGAGCAATAAATGGTGTCTTAGGAAGTCGTTTAACTGGTGCTGGTTTTGGAGGATGTACAGTAACATTATTGAAAAAAGATGTAATTGATGAAGCAATTAATCATATGAAGGCCAAGTTAGATTTTTTCTTTAAATATTTCTATAATTCTCTTCCTTTTTCTTTACACAACGATGTTTATAAATGTCTTTTTATTATAGGTATTCTGGAAATGCAACATTTTATATAGCAAGCCCTGCAATGGGTGCAAGAATCCTGGATATAAATTAAACAATATGATAATGGGAAGTAATTATTTAGTTTAAACTAATAAAAAGTCATGTTATTGGAGAAATCTAATTAAAAAGATTTATAATTTATTTTCATAGTTATATTAAACAGGCTTGTTTAATTTTAGAAAAAAATGATGTATTGTTAGAAAAATATGTATACCTACTATTAGTTTTATTGAAATTTTGATTTTTATGGGATATTATCTAAAACTTAGAATAATGTGCCTGAAACATTTTTTAATATTTGTTAATATTTTTTGAAATGATATGAAGTATTGACATATGTTAAATGTAATAAGGAGTAATTTTTAAATAGCATGTACAAATAATGTGTCTGTATAAAAAGTCATGTAAAATACTATTGACAGTTTATGTGGATTTGCGTCAATGTATTCGTTTATGTTTGTATATGCACAGGTTCACGAATGTATTCAAACATTTGTGGAGATCTTTTGTAAATATATTATGTGTGTTATATGAAACATTTTGAAATTTCATTAGCATTGCTGTTCTGACACTTAATTATACTCTAAAAGATATTCAGAATATTCTACAAGATATATATATATATGTATATACGCACATATATATAATATGTTTGTAATAAATATCTCGGAATTTTTATATACATTTTTCGATTGATTTCAAATTTTATGAATATAATCATGACAATCGTATCTTATTACAGTGCTGATAAAATTCCAAAATTTCGTATATAACGCGCATAATATGGGCATAAAGGATTTCTCTGATAGATGTTCAAATATTTTCGTGAGCCAATGTACATCTTATAATCCTACTTATAATCTGACCCTTTTGGCACAATATCGATGTAGTACATATAATCTTTTCATATATTTTCCTGTAATATTTAAAATTATTTTATATTACTAATGTGTATCGTATGTATTTTTAAGAAAACAGAACTTTCGTTTTGTAATGCAGAAGTACTTATGTACGTGAAATATCGTCGTATAGTATAACATTGTGTCGAAAGGGTTAATTGTTACATATTAAAATATGTAATTGTTACAAGGTAACAATTAATTATAAAATAAAATTGTTGCTCTTTATCATAATATTGTCTAACATATTGACCATCTTCGTTTTAATATAATACTGATACATATAAACTAAAGAAAGAGTACTTCCGGGACGGAATTTATAGAAGTCTAAATATTGTCAGTATCTGTTCGTAGAAGCCGACGAAATATTTGAAAATTCTGGAAATAAATAAAAGTTTTACATAAATCATACATTTTTACATAAAATTGAACAAATCAGTTATTTAATTGCTCAATATATTATGTAAAAAGTAATAACATTTTAATTACCTTTCAAACAGTCATTAAGTTCAAGTTCGCTAGAGCTACACCTCAAACCAGAAGGTTTTACACCTTTGAAAATTTCTATAATACTTGGTTTCAAATTATGGAAAATTAAAGGCTGTCCACGTTTAGAAAAATCTTCCGTCAAACTTTTAATTCCCTAAATAATAAGTATATCAATTATAGCATAGGAATAAATTTTAATAGATTAAAATTTGATAATTTTATAATTTGAATGTTAGTACAGATACTTTACAGATAGTATCTCACAGTGTACCTTCGCGGCTGTAAAATCTGCTGCTTGAATATGCGTAGAATCTATGACAACAGGTACTGCGGTTCCCTGTTTTGTACCTTGCTTACTAATTACAGCTCGCACATATTCAACGCTCGGGAAAACGAGACTTCTGTCAGGCGTTATGACAAGATATTCACAGCCGTTAATACTCTGAAATAAAAATATCATATTATTAAGAAAACAGCTTAATAAAAAATATCACGAATGAAAGACATGAAAATATTTTTGTTCTTTACTATTACATTGATATTTCATTTTTCTATAGAGAAAGTTAGTTAATAAGAATATAAAGATTAAAAAGCATTCTTACTGTATCTTTATGAACTCTTAACGACGGCCTCGCTGAAGCGTAAAGTAGGAACAGAACGTTTATACCGATACCAATCACTATACCTATTTCAAGTCTTATAAAAAGACAGCATAGAAATGTAGCTATTGCTGGTATGAGATCAATTTCTGAAAAAGAAATGATGTATTAATTACATTAATCGTTACATAGGGTACTATAAACATTTTTATATTTTACAACGTGATTTTATTCCCGTCTGTTTTCTATATTTTAGTACATAGTACAATTTAGAATATATATGTATTCTTGCATTAGCAAACTTCTACTTTTATTTTGTTATACCTTCTATATTTATTTATTAAACTTCTATTTCAGTTAATAGAAATTTATACAGTCGTTATTAAAAACGTTTACAAGATGTTTTTTAAGTTCGTAGAATATCGTTTCTTAAAATTAAACTAAATACAAGAAAGTACTTTCAGAGTATTTAATTTAACCATGAGCTATGATCAGACTGCGAATGTTTATGTAAATTTATATACTTGTAAACAAATTTAAAGACACAGAACTTAAGTAAAAGTTTATTTTACTCATAAAATATTATAATGGATACTACACCTTCGATATTTTATATATGTTTACATTACACGCTTTCTTGCATTTTTTCATAAATGTATAAACATCCACAGTCTAGTTATGATTCTTTAAAATTCATAATTTAAGAAGTTACATTTACAAATTTTAAAAAACCTTAGCTAAATAAGAATAGATATAAGGATAAGCATAAGTATAAATGATATCAAGCTAGTTCATAACTAATTTGGGCCCGGTGTGTCGATCGCAGCCGGGTCGGTCATCGTGGAGGTTTTAGTCGGTTGGAGTTCGGCACTACCACGCCACTTCCCCCCCCCCCCAGAAGTGGCCTGGTGTCCGTGCGGATTTCCTCCACGTAAAAAAAAAAAAAAAAAAAAAAAGAAAGTTCATAACTAATTTAATTTATTCAGCAATAAATACTATTTACAGGTTGAAGCGGCGCAATACTTCATGTGAAAAATAATATCGATATTACTTAAAAAATAAAAGGGATTAATAATACAACGTACTTTTTGTTCGCCATATAGGCTTGATCACGTGTAATTCCACCATAAAGATGACCGCCGCGATGATGATTGCAGCAAGGGCGGCGTTAGGAATAAAGTATAAGTATGGGGTGAGGAACTGAAGCGACACGAGTACTAGAAGGCCAGTATAGATACCGCCGAGAGTTGTCTTTACTCCAGAGGAATGGTTTACTGCACCTCGGCTGAGGCCACCGCTGACGGGCATTGAAGAAACGAAAGCCGACACAACGTTGCACACGCCCAAAGCCAACATTTCTTGAGTTGCATCGATTGGTTTACCTTCATCTACGATAATCGATACAATCGTTATGACTACATTAGCAAAAATTAAAACGAACATGAAAACATACATAGTAGGTTTCGAGATATTTATTTGAAGTATGCACTTTGCAGATAGCATCAGAGTATTTGAACAATCAGTTACTCATTATGTGACCATGGATTTCCATGTACTTATGGGAAACTTGAAAGTGCAAATATGCAAAGAACACGTGTAATATACAAAAATATATAAATAATTTAAAGTATAATATTCGTATATATTATTTTGTATGTAAAATAAATTTTACCCAGATTCTATCATTTCCTAATTATCTTCTATGTAAACGTATTGACTGTACTTATTGTTAAATGAAAATTACTAATTTTTAATATTAATCTCCTACGTTTTATATTTTTTCAATTTGAAGACAGTTAGGATGTTCTTAAGTAAAACACGTTACTTCGATTTTTTGGCTAATGTATGATTATATGGTCTCAGAATAAAGTCAAGGTCAAAATTTATGATATTCACTTTTTGCGAACTATATTCTATTATAATAATTTGTGATTGGTAGATTGGAAGCAAATCCCGTGTTTCTGGTAAGTTACAAATCTGAATAATGAGTCATGTTTAAAAACGGCCTCAATATATTCACATTTAAAATTCAAATATTTTACATTTGTGCAGAGAAAGTTCATTTAAATAAAGCCTTGTGATATGTGTAATAAGATTCGCGAAAAAGGACATTTGATCTTCAGAACGTACTCTTTGACTGATTAAATTTTCTTCCGTTATTTGATTTATTTTCAAATAATTTTTATCGAGTTCTCTAATTTTTTGCTAAATTAATTATTACTACAATAAGTATGTTCGGAAAGAAATATTTTATTTAGAGAAAATGAATTGTGTAGTTGGTGAAAAACGTTTGTTATGAGACTTACTAAAAACTTTGGCAATGGAAATGGTTTCCAAGAGGCTCAACAAAGGAACGACTAGACATCCAGAGCCGAGGGCAGAAACCATGTCGACGAAGTCGTACGTTTCGTTCTTGTGGTAAGTTTGAAATGGTGGTAGCCGAAATTCCGGAAGTCCTTGTTTAACGTGGCCAGTCAGTCTAACAGGCGAAGAACCTAAGTGACTTTCTAAAAGCCAGCACATAACACCGCACACGAGGACCACGAGAATATTTCGCGCCGTAGACAGCAACCAGAGTGATTTTTGCATAATTACTTGCGCTCTTGATGACATTTTTGCAGCCTTTTTCATAAACGGTATGTCTTTGATTTTCTGAAAAAAAAAAAGAAATTATACAAAAATTATTCTTTATTTTATTTTTCTATAAAAAGTAGGGAGTAAAAAATTGGCGATGATAATACGTGAAAATATAAAATATAAAATTTCGGTAGTTACAATTCATGGAAAATTTTAATTCGAATCGTGTGAATAAATTTTAATTGATCTACATTCGTGTCGTATACATTATGTCTTATACATATACATATACATTATACGTATATGTATTTTTGATTAATGATATTCAAAAAATATTGAACAGTCAATAATGTTTGTATGTAAAAGTAACACGTGTAATAGCAAGGAATTAATTTGTAAGCAACATAATTCGACGAATCATTCGCTAGACGTAAAGCACGATGCGGATGTGCAACTTTCATCTTTGTAATCTCACTGCGATCATGTGTCTACTTCGTCGTTCTTAACTCGTAAAACAAAGAAAGATATACGATCACAGCGAGATTGCGACAAAAGTCACACGTCTGCACTGCAAGTATGTAAACAACTCGGCAGGAAGTATGAAGAAAGATGAATCTACTTTGTATATACTTAAAAAATTATTTTTATAAGGATCTATTTGTGTTATTTTCCACTGAACGATGAAATGATACTAACTCTGAGAAGAAGAAGGATAATTATACACGAGATGCCCAATGCAGTGTCCCAGAGCTTCGTTTCTCCAATTTTTTCAAATATATTTTGCCATACTTCGACGAATTTACTACCACCGATATGAATGCCTAGAATATCTTTTACTTGGCTAGTAGCTATAATAATTGCCGCTGCTGATGTGAATCCGACCGAAACTGGTCCTGATATAAAATCCAATAAAAAGCCTGATAACAGAAGAAGTGTCAATATTTATTAAATATAAATATAATATATTATTAAATTGTTAATAAATAATTAATAATAACTGGAAAGTAAAATGAATAAAAACAATATACTGTATAATATACAGTATAATATATTGTATAATATACAGTATATTGTTTTTATTCATTTTACTTTCCAGTTATTATTAATTAAATAAAACGAGTTCCAGTTATTATTAATTAAATAAAACGAGTACAAAATATACTGTATATTATATATATATATATATATATATATTTATAGCATAATATAATAAAATTACTATAAATATATTATAAAATATAAATTAATATAATATAATATTATTTAATATTAATATGATCAAATATATAATATGTTTTTATATAAATAGGAATATACACATAACTAGACTGTGGTTTTTTATGCATTTATGAAAAATTTAGATGCGTAAGAACGTGCAGGGCATATATATTGTAAAAATATAGAAAGTTTTCGAAGCATATAGCATTATAATATTTAGAGGATGAAATAAACCTATGCTTAGATTTTACTCCCTCAGTTGTATTCATAAAAATATGAACTTGCATAAATATTCGCAGTTCACACATAACCGTTCTCTTAAAATTACGCTATAGACTTTAATTATTTGATTTTTATTCAATTATTTAAATACCGCCGTCATGTCATTCGATATTATTCCACATAGAAGTAAATTTAAAAAACATATGAGCTCTAGGGCTATTCTAATAAAGAGGAGAGTTTGAGAGTTTGTTGAGTTTCAATTAAAAAAAGTAACCGATAATACAATTACCTAAATGTAAAATTCCCATAAAAAAACAGATACAACCAGAGATGAGAGTTAAAAGAACCGCAAAGTCAGGTTCTAGATCAGATTTCTGTAATGTTTCTCTGGTTAATATTGCGATGATCGCGGTCGGTCCAACTGGAACGTCTTTACAGGATCCGAAGATGGTGTACACGAAGCACGCCATGAAAGACGAATACAAACCATACTGCAAAACAAACGAAATTATTAAATATTTTTGCTTTTACAAGAAATTTTAATTTTGCCGTAATCTTCGAATTTTTATACTTCGATTTTATGAGATATACAATTCCTGTATCAATGTTTAAAATAAAATTGAAACGAAATCGTGCATACCAATAAGAATTTTCTTAAGTTCTCATTTTTTCAATCGAAATATTTTTTAACTTAGAAAATAGTTTCGTAGAGAAGCGTTGGAAAACTATAATTGAGCCGAAGATGTTATGCTGTAGGATTAATAACGAGAAAGCGCCCTGAGTTTATTGTAACGCTTGAACTAAAACATAAAAATATTCGTTTCAGATAAGCTATTCAAAGTTCCATCTTAGGCCCGGTGCAGACGAGCGATTTTTTGGTGCTGAGCTCTCGTTGCGTCGCGTGTCTTTCTTTATTTTCCCAGCTAAAAACACAACGAAGACAGAAATACATCGTAACGAGAAAGCAGCGTCAAAAAGTCGCTTGTCCGCATCGGGCCTTATATTATAATGGGGCAGCCAATTTATCTTCTGCCTCGGTAATGTTTCTACCAGCTACCGTTAAGCAAAGGCCCAACTCTTAGTGCGTACACGCTAGTACTCGCAGAGTGAGCAAAAATGATTTTGGTACAGCTGGAAGACACGTAATGGGACCTACACAGTTTAAGGTTCGATGCGCACGAACAACGCGCTGTCGCAACCACGTCGCTACGATATCGCTATGTGATTCGGCAGATATATAGTATGTTACACACATAAGTTCGTATATGTTCTAATCGTGCAATTCACACGAGCGAGATTGTATCGCTCGACTACACAATCGCATAACGACGTCGCTGCGACATCTTGTCTCGTCACTCGTGTGCATATTGTGCATTGGTTCGGGTCTTAGGCGGGTTTCGATCACCAGATATCGCGCCGAAGTAAGAACAGTACGACTACGAATAAATCGAGTCGCAGAGGTGCCGGTTATAAAATCGATCGGAACTTTCGATATTCGAGCCAGAGACTCCTTCTCGATTAAACACGATGCAGACGAGCGACTTTTGTCCCGCACGATATCGCTTATACGTCTCTTTGTTTTCTCAGTTTGGAACAACGAAGACAGACCGTAGCGATATCATCTGCACGAAAGTCGCTTGTCTAAACGAGAAGAAGTCTCCAGTTCGAATATCGAAAGTTCCGGTCGATTTTACAGCCGGCACCTCTGCAACTCGATTTATTATTATTATCGAACATAAGTTGCAGTCGACCGAGCCAGCGCGGCTGTTTTAAGATGTGAAAATATATTTCGTTAAAACACACTTATCAGCCAAGTTAATAAGAAACGTTGGTTAACGAGTTAAGATTCAATGTTTCAGTTGCATAGTGGAAGATGTGTGTCATAAATTTTAATAAATTTTCTTATAATTTCCGATGATTTTGACATTTTGTAAATATCACAATCGGTTTTACTAAAACGATACTCAAAACTGGTTGCGATAATGATGGAACGTTGGAATAATTTTGTTAGAGAACACTTTTGCATATGGAAGCTTTCAGGGATTCTAATTAACTATACATTTCTCGAGAATATCCCTAATAAATCTTTTGATTCAATCGTATGACGGAAGTTACGATACCGCTATTAAACACGCGCACCAATACAAAACTATTCTATCCTTTCCAATTATATACTATTAATTTCCAAATTATTAAGATTGGCATAAAATTGTATGTAGTTAGATGCAACATTGTTTTTAACTTTGACAATATTAATTTTAAAATTTTAATAGATATAATATAAAATTTTATAACATACCAGCACTCTCCTTCTGATATTAAATTTTTACTTCTCATAAAGAATAACAAGAATGATGTAAAATTTCTTATTTCTTATTTCAAACCAAGTCCTGATAGTATTTTTTTTAAATAGTAAATTAATCTTAATGTGTTAAAATATTTCAAAGAATATTTTATACATATTAGAAACACGTTAAGAAATAACGTTACGAGTTAAGTTGCATTAAGCTCCGAAAGTAAAGATGTATAAATCTGTTTAAGAGAGAAATAATCTTTTTTTTTACTTCAAAATAAATTAGTTTTATATATATGCTATATATAAAATAATTTAATTACAAATATACTAAGGTATAGTGGTATGATATTAAATTTGTAAAATTTTACGAGCGAACGAGCAAACTGTCTTACCTGCAAAGGAAGTCCTGCGACGTTCGCATAAGCTATTGCCTGCGGTATAACGGTAAGGCCTACGGTAATACCGGCAACAAGATCACTTACTATGTAGTCCTTGCGATACTTTGGTATCCACGCTGCTATAGGTATTCTTTTGTAAAGTAACTTTTTCCTGCAGGATCTTTTGATTCGTTGATATAACCACTTCCTTTCTAGGGAGCATAAGAAACCTTTTTCGCGATTTTGTGGAACTGAAACAGGAGGGTATATTATAAAAGATATCGTAGATATATTATATCTTCATACTTTTTTATGATTAGTGTACAATGGAATATGAACATCGCTGTAACTCCTGTGTGGTAATAAAATATACATAATATGAAATACCTGTTATTATTACCATAAAAAATTCATAGAAAGATTTCTTTTGTTAAAATATAAATACCAGTGCTGTATGTTAACGATAAAAACCGCATCGAATTTATGTTAATTTTAAATTTTGAGCCATTCAAGATTAACTAATTTATTTTTCTATTAAGAAAGTACAATGTTTACCGAAAAGCTTAGCTTGTTAGCTAAGTGTTGCTTCTCTCGAAAGTATAGATGTTGATATAGCATTTAAACGCCGTTCTACATAGCAAAAGACGTCGCATCGAACTACGCATCGCTCAGGAATGTTTGCAAAAAAAGATTTATTCTCCGTTCAACTGTTCTAGATCTTTATTAATATATTTTTATCGTTTTGTATGACAAGCAAGAGAATGAGCACAAGAGTGGTTAATTAAATTGTACGCTTAATGCAAAAGGTAATTATTTGTAAATATAACGTGATATAAACCTTCAAATAAATATAAAATTATATGTTTAAACAATTTAGGGAAGTAAATGGAGAAGAAGGTAAGTTGTTGTGTTCGATCTATATGTATTATGTTTCTAATACAAATATTCCATTATTTTGTTACATTGTACAGAGTACAATCTGTACGTTAGTAATTTCCTTTTCAATTTCTAAATTTATATTTAACTATATTTGACTATATTTGGCTTTATATTTAACTATATTTGATATTTATAATTCCGACGTTAATATTCCTTTACTTTAACTTACTTGGTGCATTGAAATTGTCTGAAATCACTGAATATGTTGCGATAAATGCTAACAATAAGTGCAAAAATATTTTATTTTTATAAACGTATAAACATTGGCATTTTTATTAACATAATAACAGACTAATAAGGCCTGCAGATGTTTGACTAATGGACATTATTGCACAGTCAACTGTCAATTAATCGTGAGTAAACAACAATTAAACGTATAGAAATGGTTAACATCTGTGTGGAATTCCGGATGGAGATGTAAATTCTTCGGATCATGTGACGACCTTTTGAAGGAGTGAGTATAGAAAGTACTATGATTGGAATCAAAATAGAAAAAAGTAAAGGTGAAATAAAAATTGCAATCACGAGGCATCTACATACATATTAAGATTACCATAATGCATACAAGTATACAGGCTACCGTTGGTACTGGCTAACTGGTGATAATTACGTCCAAAAGTGAAGTTAGACTGGTTTAACTGGTTTTACACGGTAGCACGTGATGTTTGCGGGAAATAAATTGCTTTAAAAATTGATTTCCATGCAATTGACATTATACTCCTTACGTTAATTCGAACTTCATCGGATTCACAATTATTCTTTCGTTGTCTTCAGTTTTAATTCGAATAACAACTTAAGGAAATCAATAGAGAAGAAGGTAAGTTGTTGTGTTCGATCTATATGTAGTGTGTTTCTAATACAAATATTCTATTACTTTACTTAGACTTAGATTTACAACGAGTTTCTTCCTTTCTTTTTTTTTTTTTTTAATTGAAACGGACGAAGAGGAATAAATGTTTTAATTATCACTAGACCTTGGTATGTCATACATTTATACGAAACTTAAGGACGAAAAAATGCGTACGATGTACAAAAATATATGGAATATTTCAATTAGCATACAATATACAAAGATATATGAAATATCGTAGATGAAACACGCGTTATAGTTTTTGGCAAATAAAATGAACCTCTATTTAAGCACCATTTTTTTTAGTTATGTTCGTAAAAATATAAATTTACATGAACATTCGCAAAAATAATATACTCTATGTTTATTATTAAATAGTAATAAAATTGTAAAAAATTTGTTACTGCGTTTAGTGTGTAGAAAAGATGGAAATCCTCCATCGGGGTGTTAAACAGTATATTTATACAACAAAATATTTAAACCTTAACTTGTTCGGTGAAATAGAAACGCATTAATTCTTTGATGGAGTTGTGAGGAATTTTCATAAAAAAAAAATTCAATCCTGGACCTATTCCTTAGTCTAATTGAAAATTAAACAAAATTTGTAATTTGAAAATTTACAATCATGAAAGTAAAATTATCGTAATGTTTGTGATATCCGAGACATTCGTTTAATGGATTATTTTAAGGATTATTTTATTCACGGAAGATTAGCAATTTAGCTAAATTGATTCCGATCTTCTTTCATTTCTATCGTACCTGAAAAGTATATCAAAGAATATTTTTCTTGCTTAACGTTAGTTTTGCTAACTATAATATCGGATAGCTCAAATGAGCTGAGAAATAAAATTTTCTCTCCTCAAAAGATATCGTCGTATATTTCCAATTAAATCGTTTCTTCGTCACTTTTGCGACTTGTGAGCACTTTGTCCGTTATTATTTCTTGATAAGTTGTTCTTGACGTTTTTACAATGATCTTTCAATAAATTTCTAACGTATAACAATTCATTATCAATTATCTGGCTGGGATATTTTATCGAGCTCGTAAAAATGTAGATACATAAAAATATAGATAAACATCTTTGTCATATTAAAGAATGAAATGAAAAATAGAAACATTTTTCTGAAACTATTAAATTTCAATCACGAGTTGGTTACATAGCATATGAAACATCGAGCATGAAATTGCGATTACTATACGTTGGTTATTTACCACAAGATGTTTTCTTAGAAGTCGAAATGTTGTCAAGGAAATTATAATCAAGAAGTTATAGTCATAGAAAAATTCCTAGTCATAAAGTTATAGTAAAATTATTGATTATAGCGCGTTGCTAGAAGGTCCAAATGAATATTTATGCTTAATAATTTGCACTATTCTATCGCGTTCGCAGGGAAAAGAAATATAGTAAGCACATCTTTGTTTATTTTTTGATTTTAATGTCACTCTACGACTAAGGAGTGACATGGTTGAGAATGAAAATAATCTTTTAGGTTCAAAAATATAAGCCTCATAAGAATAGCTTATAAGTTGTCGGAATTTTATAAAAATCAAAGATACTATTAGTAAAGAAAGCAACATTTTAATATCTTCGATATTTTAATATTACGATAAGGAATATTTTTAAGACTATGAAGAGCGAGAAACAATGCGCATGTTCAACTCTAAAATAAAATAAGAAGACAATGTATTGTAGTTTATTTTGATATAACACGGTGTTGAATTTTAAAATTGCTCTTCTGAAAAATATACTAAACAATTTGACTTATCGCGTTTCCCTGAAATTTTCATATATGCAACAAACACACATCTAAAGTGTCGATCAAATAATGAGCAGATTATGTAGTTATTTTCGAAATAACTTATCTAAATTAGTAAACGAACGATTAATCGAATAATTATATGTGAATTATAGCATTTATTAACTCGTTAGGATATGATTATATGATAAATGTGAATTCCTTTGTATAATCTTTTATCGTTAAATATTTTAAGAAAATTTATTCAAATAATTGCACGCGCATTATCGAAAAATCCAGCAAATGGAAATTGAAGTTATAAACTATACCGGTGTTAAATGTTTAACATTGACAAAAATTAATCTCAATCGCAATTACTTTTTCTTATTGCAACATCGTTTCTATCGTCTCTTTCTCGTCAATTCGCACACTTTTAACATCGTATTTCTAAATTCATCAGGCGCCAAGCTTTTTCAAATCGTACAATTTTTGGCGAATTAATTCTATGATTTGTGGAATGCGATAACACGATGATCTCCGAATATATATATATATATACGTCCTCCTTTTTCGTACAAGTTAAACACGTGACTCGTCTGGTACGTAGAAGGTAGCGTGAATTTCTTAATTTGGTCAATGCTTGGCACGTGAAAAGGAAAATACAGTTCATAAATTCTCAACGAAGTGTACGAAGACAGGAATAAATTAAGACAAAATACTGGCACCGATAACGATCAATCTGATAAATTATCTGCGGTAACAATCACGTGCTTACGTACGCGCTTTAACATGCAAATCTTCTGTCTGAGAGGATGCTAACAATGCTAGTGAAACTGTATTTTTTTCTTTTTGTCAAAAGATATATATCTTGTTTTACATACTGTTATCACGGATTCCTTTTGAGAAATTTATTGGCTTTGTCAGCGATACTTCGACAATTGCACGTTTTAAATCGTTCATTACGTTTGTCTCGTATTCGAATCGGCACGTGTACGATGTGTGAATAATATTGACTTCAACGCAGGTGGAAAAATAAAAATTATGAAACATTGAGAAAGAGTTTTGTAATAATTCATGTTAGCTTTTTCGAGTGAATATTTCGTACTAATTCAAGTAATAATTTATATAAAATACATACGACGACGACAGGTGAAAATTACGATGAGTTACGTTCCCTCTTTTTCGTAGAAAAATGATTTAAAGATTCATTATAAAAGATTTTCAGATTGTATGTATATATATTTTGTCATTTCGTCGAACATTAATAACGTTATTTTATTTTACGCAGGCTAATATTAATTATATCGAACTAAGACAACAATTAAGCTAGTATTATTCGTTTTTTGCAAAACACTGTGGATATATCGCTTGTTTTTAAAAAGTTTATGTCTTGGAACATTAAAATACTTTTTTCTAGCCATCGAGTCATGTAACAGCCAGAAAACCAACAAAAATACACTTGTCATATATTCTTCGTATGGTCTTCATACGTAAAACTGTATGATATAGCAACAGACTTGATATAAAAATATTTTCATCGTCATACGTGAAGCTTTGGTAATATAGGTGTGGACTTGATATAAAAATATTTTAGATTTTATGCTTCCACGATGATTAATTAGATGAAATATCTGTGACTGTTCGGATTTTCATCGTGTTTTTAGTACGTTACGGTTTACTTCGACGTGAATGAAGTGAATATTCCAGTTCAGGCCTGCCCTGAAGAAGTGAATCGAATTATTTGCAACGAAGTGCAACGTACTATTGAGAATATTATCGAATCCCGAAGAACCAATAGAAAAACATTTTTTATTGTTTATGTATTTGCGAGGAATTTTAGAGTGAAAAAATGTAATATTCGGAAATAGATGAAACAAACAAAATACTTGTTATACAAGTGTAATAATTTACGAATCTCTACTTAAGTACATGTTACGTTCATAAAAATATAAAATTACTTAAAGGTCTGTAGTCTAGTGATGAAAATTCGATTAGCAGTGATCGCGCTAATTTCTTGCTTTAATCTGTCATGACTTTCTTGTTCAGTTTTTATCTACATATATAAATACTTTTCTTCCTAATTTTTGTCTATCTCTATCAATTTCTATGTCAATTTCTACCCATATAAATGGCATAGATTCTTTAAGAATTTCTGTTGTCCAGTTTTTATTTATGCGAATACTTTTCTTCATAATGTCAATAATACCATCGTGGTGTTAGCACAAGTTAAAAAGTTACGTCACAAATAGCTGTTCCGCGATGTTAGAAAACAAATTACGAAATATCCGGTAAATAACAAATTGTTTAGTAAACTGTTTTAAATAACTTACACACGCGACTAAACCAACCAAGTTTTTTCCGTATGCGTATGCTAATGTCCATATTATAATCCTACACTTAATACAAAATTACTTAACATTAACTTTATTGTACGACGTGTATATCTAAATGTCACTGACATTTATCTGGATACTTTGCAAATAATAAAACTTTACTTTGTAAAAATATATGTAAATGAATAATGAATTTAAATAATACCTACCTAATGATAAGATTTATACGTATACAGGATGGGACTGATAGAAATTATAGACTAACATTTCGAACATCTGCTTGATTCATAACACATATGTGTTGCTATTTCTTAGCTCATGAGTAAAATTGGCTTTGTGCGACAGAAGATATTAAGTGTAAGGGACACTTACGTATGCAAATTGTAAGATTCCATTTTTCCAGATATCATGATTTTGAAACATTTTTAGCTTCTTCGTTTATAAAAAAATTGCATCGGATAATTTTCTTATGATACTTTACTTCTACCTAATAAGATTTTTCCATATTGCACTTGTTTCATATAAAAACAAAGAAAATATAAGAAATAATAGATTATATTATACGAATTAACGTAAATTATTGTATATATTAATTACTGTATTATTAGGTCATCCCATAAGTTCGTTCTGTTTTTCGAGCGGTTATATATGTTAAGATTGTTTACATACCTTTCAGTTTCATGAAAAAATGTAATCCCCCTCTCGTTGTATAACTTCTTCCCATTTTTCAAGTGCGTTGGTCCCTTATCGCCGTATGTTTATAAATCGACACGTGAAATGTATACACAAAAGTCGGCACGAACTTATGGGATGACCTAATATATATATAATTGTATTATATATAATTAATTATGATAATTATAAATTGATATAAATTAATATAGTTCTATTGATACGTACTCGTATCCTACGTGCAATGTAAATTTGTATGAGATATAAATAAATCAAGCCTATGTAACCAAACTTTCGTTTTCTTACGAAAGTAAACAATTGATTATAAATACCTCATTTTGATTTACAAAGTAGAAACCAGTAATTGTTATTAAATAGACTATTTAGAATGAGTAGAATATCAAAATAAAGTGAAATATCCACAGTGGCAGGCAAATAGTAACACGAGATTTAACACCTATGAATACGTTAGCTTTGTAACTCCTAACTCATATGGCGTTGATTAAAGCGAAAGAAAGCACGAAATAAGAAAGAATCAAAGAATAAAATCTGTCGTACGAAAAACATGCAAATCGTAGTTGATTCAACCGAGACGATAATTGCAGTTACACGTATCGAGTATCAACGCAACCTCGGTAAATACGTGATAGTCTTTCATACGCGTCATTCTCTCACAAATGGTCACGAAATGAGTCAGAAAACTCAAAGAACCCGCGCCTTGAAATAATTTCTCATTATTAATTTACGCATACGGTTAGTATTACGAGTCAAATGCATCTGCTCAACCGCAAAAGTGAACGTACGAAATATTCTTTTCTCCCTTTTCAATCTCTTAGGAATTCTCCTTTCGCATTAACGACATGTTTCTCCGCGTCTATTCCCGCGTACTTCCTGTTTATAAGTTAATACACCGTTGCAAGTTTACCGCACAGCATCGTAAAATTGATTTTGTTCTCACAATTTTTGCAGATCACGTCGTTAGTTGATACTACAAAACGCGGTTTTCTTAGTTGAACCGATAAGTGTGTAATCGCAGTCATTATATCATACGAAAGAATTGACGCTAGTATTTCAGTGTAATCGATGTAATCACGCGTTAAGCTGTCGGATCGTTATTGATACTCTTGCGACTGTTGAACGGGGACTTTTATGATATGCGCATATGATCCGCTGATCGGAAAATTTAATCTTATATAGAATGTTTCAATGTTCTTAATCAAAACTCTGACAGTGTATCCTGTGGATATATGTATGGATATATAGAAAATGTTATTTATGCTATTTATTAGAATAAGGTTTAGGCGCGGGTAATATATATGATATAATATATTACACTATATATATTATATAATAATTAAAGTATTATGAATAGGCATACAATAATTTAAGTTGCAAGGAGAAAGGGCATAATAATTCATGTCAAACACATACGTAGAGTTTTATTATTTAATATACATGCGAGGGGTATATGCATTGTACGAACGTAATTTGTATGTATCGAGTTGGCAACTAAGCGATCGCGGATTTTGTCAATATCACCTAATGACAAAATCCGCAATCACTTAGTTACCAATCCAATAGTAGCATAAAAGCACAGTGAACGCGTGAACGTGTTAGTGTGTTAAAGTTTTATTAAACGTTTATAGCAGAAATACGAAATTGGCGTACAGTAACGAGCTTGCGATCATTATGCTATAAAACTTCAATAGATTATAATGATTGGCTGTTTAATATCGTATTTCGATAGTAGAAAACTAAAAAATTGAACTTATTAATACAGAAATCACATTTTGATTTCGTTTTATTCCAATAAATCAATTCTTTGCATTAATGCACTATAGATTTTAATACTTGTTTCATATATCTCTATTTTTCAAAATTACTCACGTACAATAGCTCACGGAAGTATTCAAACACTTGTAAAAATATTACGGTTTATACATATATTACATGTGTCGTACGAGACATTTTGGAATGTCATTAACATCGAAGCAATGAAACTCGACGATCATGATTATATTGGCAAAATTTGAGGTAAATCTGAAAATGTATATAAAAGCACAGAATATTTGATGTAAGTATGTATACAATATATATGTATTTCGCAGAGATCGCAAAAGTATTTAAACAGTCAATTATCCATTATACTAACAAGCTTTGATATTCATCGATATTCTTTAACATTTATTATAAATTTAAGATGGTTATTTATGCTGTATATATTATTATTTTACCACATATACGTTAGCAGTAAATATCTTGTAACTTTTATATATAATTTCAGATTGGTTTCAAATTTGGTCAGTGTAAACGTAACAATCGTTTGACGTTACAGTGTTAGTGAAGTTTTAAATTTTATATATCATATACAATATATATATATATACATGAAAGTTTTCTATGATAAGTATTCGAATACTTTAACTGAGCCACTGTATAAAAGTCCAATGTCGTAAAGTTTGAAATATATCTTTTTTAATTGATTGTTTACAATTGTTCGATCAACCATTGCTTATTAGCATCTCAGCTGAAACCATAGGCTGAGTTTTATAATCCTTAGGAAAGATTAAAAAAAGAGTTTGTTTAAAGAATGTTAATATTAATTTAATTTAATATTTAATAGCAGAGTTATTTTTTATAGAAGGGGAATTAATATTAAAGCGTGATCTAGCAGTAGAAAATTTGTAATATTAGAGTTCGAAGTATTATTCTCTTCACGTCTTGTATTTTTACTATAACTTTTTAATAAAGTTTTAAACGACCTCTATGTTTATATAACATTTTTTACTCGATCATATTGGGTTGGCAACTAAGTGATTGCGGATTTTGTCATTAGGTGATATGGGCAAAATCCGCAATAATTTAGTTGCCAACCCAATAGAATTCAGTATGAATTTCAGCTGTTAAACACTATTAGATTTGTGCAAGTACATGCTTCGGAATAATCCTCCACTGCATTTCTGACAGAGATTTATCTCGTTCCATTGATCTGTAATCCGTCCTATTATTTACTCGCGTCACGCGTTGTGTAGTTTTTCTTCGATAGAACTGAGATTATCAGGCAACAGATTTATAATATTCAGTTGGACGTTGTATACAGACTGAGATGGATCGAGTTTGGGCATTAAAAGATTCTTGTTAATAAGAAAAATTACAAGAACATGTCTGTAGTTCGAGAAAAAAGCGAATACTTTTTTTTAGCAGCAATATGATATTTTTTACACATACCAAGAGTGAAAGAACAAGGAAGAATGAAAATGTTATTATTATTAGAAAAATAATAAAATCAAATAAAAAGGTGGAATAAAGATATTATTATATAACAGATAGTACTGTAATGATATTTAAAAAAGATATTAGTTACGAAGAGAATAATAGCATTATAAAACACTGTTATATTTACAGTTTCAGTGACTAATTTTATTGTAGTTTAGTCATTTCCTAAGTAGAAGTAACGGGAATAATTTGCAACTTTGGCGAACGAATAATTATTATAGTTACATTCGAATAATTTCAAGATCAAAAGTGTCGTAAACCTTGCGTATATTTGCAAATCGAATTTTCATTCAAATTAGACACCATTAAATCCAATGCCAATTTTTATGGTTGGTAGCTAAAGGTTATAAATATGTAAACGTATATATATACTAAAATAACGGTATCTTAGAAAATATATTTTAGTGCTTGTCGTTGGTTTTATCCTAGATAAAAATTTAGTTCCCAGTCGATGAATAATTTCAAGATTATAAATACTTTGTGAGATAATGAAGATAAAGGCTCGTGTCAAAGCTATACAACAAGCTAATCCATTTAATTAATCAATGCAGCCAATTGATCATATAATCGATCAATTTATAAAATGTCTGCGGATCACCTGTTGATTAGAAAAATATTTTCATTCTTCATTCGTGAGATGCATCTGAGATATCTATATCTTTTAATGCTTAGAATTGCATGTATTATTTAATATTACACGAGTTATATATATTTAGATAGTATTACACTAGTACGATTGATTTTCACGTTCATGAATTTTTAAAAATATTTTATATGTTCAATGTTATCGCGTTTCATCGTAATTTTAATTTCATTCCAATTCCTTGTTCAAACAGCCATATAAAATCATTTTCCTTCAGTCAGATTAAAGCGTTTGATACCTATATTTTTCTTTACCTTGAGAATTTTATTCAGGATAATAAATTATATAATCGTAAAAGAATGTAATACACTGCAATTTTCATTAAATATTGTTACCTCTTGGCAAGAGGCGTAACAAAAGCGACTATAAAATAGCGAAGCATTTTGACGAATAAATTATTAATAAAAATGTTTAATAAATATTACTATCACGGTACGGTACGACGTAAGAGAAAATTGATTCCAAATTTTCCAACCCAGCATATTCTTTAGAAGATCGATTTAGTTCAATGATTTAATTTAGTCTGATAAATTGGTAATATGTACTACCGTTATTTATTATCCGAATAAAATTTCCGGACGAAGTAGAATAATTAAATAAAGTATTATATGCGAATTAGTACACGGATAATCGAAAGTTCGATGAATTTAAAATTAATATCGTGGACATAATTCCCGATTATATATTTCTATCATACATTTTAAAAATTATAGATCTGGTATAGATTACCATAAATTATTCTGAATCATCTTATTTCGATAAATATCGATGCTTGAAGTTTTCCACTATTTCATTTTCAGTCAAAGCGTAACCTTAAGGAGAATGTGTATATCAGACACTTTCAAAGTATTATAAAATAAATAATATAATAATTCTAAGTAGAATGTGGCTCAAAGTAGAAAAGATAGTTATACTCATGAAATACTCTATAGTTTAAAACCTAATTATAAATACAAAATAAATTCATTCGCATTCTGTATAATAAAATATTAAAAATTTCAGTTACGAATAATGACAGTTAAAGTACTTAATTAAACAAAAATAGCATTTAGATATTAATCGTTTTAATATGTCAAAGGGACAATGTAAATCAAAATTTAATAACCGTTGTAATTATGCAAAATCAAATTTCATTGGATTATATATTATATCGGTACAAAGATTTGTACAAAAATGCGAATTTACATATTTTGCTGTACTTTAAAAATTGCGTTATACAAGAGTTCCCGTCTTGGGTGTTCGATCGTTAGGAAATTTCAGACAATTCAATACATTTTTCTTGCAATGCAAAACAACAGTTTACGATATGAAAGGAAAACACAAGAAACGAGAACACAAACAAATCAAATGAAAAATTGCCTTTGTAATTGGCGTGAAAAAGCATTTCAAAAAATGAATCTATGCTCTGTTGGTGTATACTGTTCAGAAATAATTTTATATGACTGTTCAGAGCTAATAATTTTAGTATGAAAAAGCTAAATAGACAGCAATTAAAACTTCATGTTTTCGCCTGGGGCGTTATATTATATCTTAATATTGTTATATTTATTATATTTGTATTAAAGTTGTATTATATTTTTTAAATAGCCGCTAATTTAACGAATATAAAGATATATCTGCAATTCTTCCGAAAGAATGTAAATTTTGCTATATTTTAAGATTTTTAAATTAATTCTTTCAAATGAATCGGTTTTTTGAAAACTAACAGTATTAACAGCAATTTAATTGTTGCTTGCAATTTAAATTTCGAATAAAAGGATAGCGTTATAATACTCTAAGTAACATCCTGTAGAAATTTTGATCTATATGGATTAAGTTATCTAATTTAATTCGCGTAAGTGGGATATTTCAATGTGATCACGTTGGAAGAAAGTAAAATTGAAATTCATTATAAAAATAATTGCAGGATTTGTAACGATAAGCAGAATAATCCAATGTTTAAATCGTATTTATTGGGAGAGAGAGAAAGATATAGGTTTCGTATCCAAAAGTACACAAATTTTTTACCAAGAATAGTAGGTGACTTGCAATGTTTTGCAAAGTAATCTCTATATAGAGATTTCAATTGCCTCAGAATTAAACAAATATGAATTTAGAGCACGTTTAAAAATGTGATTCAACTTTGATTGATTTTGAATTGGTTTTTGATCTACTCGATTCAAATTACTAGCAGGTGTAGCTACTTCCTTATTACTGCAATCATTCCAATTGCAATTATATAAAATAATCACTGCGATTCTTTCAAACGTTGCTATACGCAAATTGAAATTCACGAGTCTAATATGCAGCGTGATGAGAAAATCAATTCCCACGATTTTTTAAATAGTTCCAATAGTTGGACAAAAAATGTTTCGAAAAAAAGTTAATTAGTTTTCAATCGGCTATAAATTGCAATGCTATGAATTTCAAAGAAGATTTTGCTTCGATAAAAAGTCAAGGTCATCGCTATTTTTTTAAATGGAATAATACGTTCCTTCATACACCATTCGATGCATTTTTTAATTCTGCAAAAAAGTATGAAGGTACTTGAGTCGAAAAATAATTAGTTTAAAAGATATATTAACTTTAACGTTGTAAAATTTATCCTATGAGAGACAAGCCCATACCACAAGTTTCACAATATCAAAGTTAAAATATCCTTTAAACTAGTCATTTTTCCAATTAAGTATATCAATATCTTTTCGCGGAGAATTAAAAAAAATGCTTCAAACGTTGTATAAAAAATATATTGTTTCATTTTCAAAAATAGAGGTAACCTCGATTTTCTATGGAAGTAAAACATTGTTCGGAACTCCTAGTATCGCAGTTTGTAGTCGATTGGAAGCTGATTAACTTTCGTTCCATACATTTTCCTGTCCGACTGTCGGAAGTGTTTGAAAAATCGCGAGGATTGATTTTCGCTCCATTCTACATAGACCGTGGATTTTGATGCATTCACGGAAGATTTAAGCTGGCAATAGCATAGAAAATACATATAAGATGCAAGAATATATAAAATATACAAAATAACAGTATTCGTTGGAATACTAAAATTCGTCGCGATAAACAAATCTTCGCTGTACGTCCTACTTCCTTGACTGTATTTATGAAAATATTGATTCGTATAAATATCCACCGTTTACCAACGTTTTCCATATATTCGTACAACGTAACGTCGATTTATAGTCATAAAGGAATAAATTACACAAACTTACCATCATTATTCATATTTTTGTCATCCTGGCTCGAGACGTGGACATTGCTAAGCCTGTTTTCTAGTTCAGCAGTCTGATCAAAATCGTTGTTGTTGCTTCGAAATGGATCTTCGAAGGCAGCATTGCTGTATCCGGTTAACCGGACTTGCTTTCCAGTTTCGAGGTCGTACTCTTGGACGCTATACCTGGACATGTTTGCGAGTAGTTTTTCTATGCTGAAGAGAGTTCGCCAATTTTATGATTTCTCCGGCAGATATCGATGTATAAGGGAAGCTGAATTGCACGAGTGGTGCTCAAAGACACTCCATTGTTGAGTTCGTACGTGTGGCGACCCTAAAAAAATAAAAACACCTAATTAATTCATCGCCCTTGTCGTCGTACCGTTAGATTTTCTTTTTATTCGCTTTCTAAGATCGCTTTTTCTTGTCGGTTCTTTGCATTGTTTTTTGCACATTTTGCCGAGTTGAATTTCGTCGTATACGATTCGATTCAAGGACATCTATTTTCACACTGCAACGCTTTTTCCTTTGTCTCGTGTAACTTTATTTTCGTTTCTCTGGACCCTTTTTGCGTTTTTTAATCGATTGTTTTTCGAAGTTAAACGAACGAGTAGAATAGCTTTCGATATTTCTTTTTCGTTTAAATTATTAAGAGAATTTCGCTCGAAGTAGTAACAAATGGAATAATTACAATTACTACGGTTAACATAATAAAGTTTCTTTTATTACTATATGATGATTTATTTGACTTTACAGAATATCATCCAATTAATTCTTTAAATTTATTGTAACGAAGAAATTATGGTATTTATCTTATACTGGGAATTTTTAGTTCGTTCCAATGGTTCAATACGCGATATTAATATTCTGACTGTTTAAAATACTTGGACGTCTTAATTTAATAAAATAATTAAATTAGTTGTTAATTGATTTTTTTAATTCAGCCAATAATTAATTAACAGAATTAGCTTTTTATTATACAAACACGAATAATTGAATCAGAGACTAGTCAGAGTTGGAGAAATTGTAAATGGCTTGGATTATGATATTTTTTTTAGCAATTATAGCGACCATAATGCAAAGCTAAATGTAATCGCAAAAATAATTATGCCAGTGCATTTCTCAAGAGTATAAAATACATAAGCCGCGTAAAATTTCGCTGGCTCACAAACATTTCGTAACGTGCTTTACGAAAATCGATACAAATATAACTTTCGCAGTAACAATTCCATGAAGTATAGTATGCGCAATACAATTCTTTGTACGCATTTTTGCACACGATCAGTGATTTACTTTTTATCGAAAATCTAACATTTTTATCTACGATTTGTTTCTCTTTTCTGGGTCAGTAATGGCAAAATATTGCAATTTTAAACTCACGCTACCAACAATTTTTAATTCTTCATATAATTGTTAGATCGTGAATATTTATGTAAATTCATATCTTCGCGAAAACAGTTAAGATGAAAACGACGGTTTGTTACAGTTATTAATTATCATAGCGATCACGAACACTGTACCTCGAGTACTTTATATATTTTTACAGATTACGTGCAAGTTATGTATTTTGGCATACTTAAATTTCCCATAAATGCATAGAAATCTATAGCCTAATAATTACATATTCAGATTCGTATCTAACTCAACTATTGAGTTGGCAACTAAGTGATTGCGGATTTTGTCAATACCATCTAATGGCAAAATCCGCAATCACTTAGTTGCCAACCCAATGTGTTCAACTATCTTTAATTCCGTGTAACTTTACACAATTGTACGAAACGTAAAAGCAAAATTAGACATAGTGTTAAGGTTATTACTATTACATTATCGCATTATTAGTTAAGCTAGTTTTATCGATTTTTTTAAAAATTAACAAGTTTCACCGCAGTAAACAATTTTCTATTAATTCCTTTGTAAGAAAAATATATTTTTTTTAATAAATAAAGAGAAAAAAGAAATAAGATATTATTTCTTATAAAAAGAATCAATAGAAAATTGCTTTTTATAAGAATAATCATACATTGACTGATTATAAAACTGAACTGCTTGAACAGATTATATAACACCGTCCATTGTAATCTAGTGGCTATAAGAGCTTTTGCAGACGAAAACCATAATAACGTATAATATAAATAAATTCATACATAATGCTTCACCGTACCATGTACGGTGTATCATACAGGAGATGATGTCACTAGTAATTACATTAATAACTTGCTTAAGACACTAAAGAAAAAGAAAAAGAAATGGGTTAGCTTGTACGAAATAATTAACTATAAGCCACAGCTACATGTTAATACCGAAAGAGTACATAAATAAAATATAATCTAATAACGTAAACAAATTTCTATAGAAACTCGTAAAGAACGTAAATTGGGCTGTATCAATGGTTACGCTTAACTAAAATCTTTCTAAAGTATATTACGTTGCTACTATTTTATTTTTAGCGATAGAATACTATAATATCATATTTATGTTAAGTCAGCAGTATCAATGTCAAAACGATTTACCAACTATATTGATACGGCATTGTGAAGTTTCTCAAGTCTCGACTGGTATTTCATTCATCGAAGAATCGATTGCGCAAAAAGCTATTTAAACATTAATTTTACCCTCGCTAACAAGATATGATGCGAAATAAAATAATGTTGCATAGATATGTACATGCGTTGGAGATATTACGATCGAAATCTCGAATCGTTTTCTTTTGACTTAATTCACCGACTTCTAGAAACGTAGAATCAAAGTTGAAAATAAAAAATTCAAATTAACATTACAAACTTTACGCGTAATGTCGAACGAATTTAGCGTTACATCAGGCATATTCGAGCGATACTCGATCTACCGGTATAATGTTTTTGTAATTTCTGTATGACACAGTTAAAAAATAATGTGTAAATAACACATAATACGTTTGCCATTCTGTAATTATTATAACTTCATATGTCGTATAACTGATATATTGCATAACCGGTTATCGTAATAAATTGGTCTATCTGTTTCTTTTGATTAGCGTATCCTAAGTGAAAAATGATACTTCTCGAAGAAACAATAGAAATGTGATGTCATTGTGATAGAGATAAAATTAAAACGGGGAATTATCGATGCTCGATGTCGTTCGTTGTAATATGTACTTACTTGTATTAGCATAGTTTAATGGCTCGAAATTATGATTAATTATTCCTTATGCGAGTGATATTTGTCAAAAATGTTCTATCGATTGTTCAGAAATGTTCTAATCGATTGGTTGAACAGAAGATTGACCGAAAACAAAATAAAATTATATTCTCTAAGCTATAATTATTTCTAGAATCGTACGTATTTATTATATTAATTATAATATATTAAACTTAATAATGAAGATATATTAAAATAACTAGTAAATTTAATAAATAATTAAAAAGTAATCAATTTTATAATTAAGATATACCAAGGATATATCAAATCCAATAATTTCTGAAATATTAGATTATCTTTAAGATATAAACTGAAGGCACCACAAATAAGGATAAAATCGTTCAAAATCAGTATTCAGTATGCACGAATAATTTTTATTAATTTTGATAATCGGTAACAAATCCCTAAGTCAGGTAAGCAGAATTGCGTATCACAGTCATCATTATTATCACTCATTATCATATTCTCAATGAAGTACCAACTATCTCCTATTTTGTGTATTAGTACTTTGGTCATTAGTTTCTTCGCATCGAAGAACAAAATATACGTTGCCACGTAATGTCATTTATTATAAGCTTTGGGCGAGATATCTTTACAACTCAATGTTGTTTATACGGCGCGTTCTATTTATTAGGTTGTCCCAAAAATGTCCTTCGTTATCTGCATGCGGCTGGTTTATCTGGCTATGTTGATACAAACATGAAACCTAATATAATAATACTCAGATGTTGTGATCTTTATCTTCGATCGTCTTCTAACTATCGTAGGACACGTTTCGTTTGCATTAAAACAAAAAATGTGTCGTGCATCTATTATTTTCTTTTAAAACGAAAGAAACTTTTAGGACAAGCTAATATATGGATGTCGCTCATCGGTCACTGTATCCTGGCATTGTATATAATACCACACTTTGTACTGTGTCATATAACAGAAAACTAAAATCATTTGCTTGTCAAAATAAAACATTTTCTTTATTTAACATTCCTAATCCCCGTGCGAGTTATTTCGTTCAAAGTATCATACGAAGAATATTGCGTCGCGGGATATCTTGTGCAAAGCGTCGCATAAACTGCATTCTGTTGCAAGATATCTCATCCAGAGCGTATCACAAAGGATATTGCGTGGCGAGATATTTCGTCTTTCGATACGAAGGGATTGAACGATTTCGATGGGCGGTTTTCCAAAAAAAACATCTTCGTATTCGGACCTATCGATTTCAACAGAATAATCATATTTACACGACCGTAAGTTTTATGGTGTAAACGCGCAATGGCAGTACCAATAGTTGCGATTGTTACATGTTCAAAATATTTGTATCGCAACCAACGCGCTTTTTATACCATCACAATCGGTTACAAATCGTAAGAAGATACGACCGATTCTTAGCGATAAATTTGTTTATTTAAACAATAATTATTTGCATCACACGGAAAATTATTAGAATGAATTATAATGCCTTCTTCGTCTATTACTTATTTGTACATCGTTGTACGAATTGAAAATATTTTAACGACACGCAGCGTCTTGAACAGCGGCAACGATATTAAATTTTGGACCAAAATAGATTTGCACTATGAAACTACTCGAAGATTCTAGATTTTTCTAGATCGTTTCAGATCTTATTCAACGACCGCATAGACACAGCTTTTTCTAAGTTGTTCTTTGCGTCAGGTATTTTTCGTCTTTTTTATGAAGTTTTGTAATTATGATTCTTATTCAGCGTCTCTGATCGTATGCGCTACCACATAATCATAAAGTTATGGTCACAGATGAAAAAACAGAGAAGAAAACACGTGGCGGTTAGGTAGTTCTACTTCTTAACGAAGTTGCAACATTTACTCGCTTTTTCAGGAACAATTTTTAATATTTTAACAACAACAATCTCTCATGATTACTATTTTATATGTTCATCGCGATTCTTGAAAAAAAAAGTCCAAGGTCGCGAATAACACCGATCAATATGCGAAACGATTCTTTATGTCTTTGAAGCGGAATAGGAAGTTACGTATACACATATATTAAAATTTATTTTTATTTACTTATTGCAGTAGTATATTACGTAGTATATTAGTATTACGTCTTTACGTATTCTATACCACTGCATCGGAAGCAAATTATTTTCTTATAGCAATTGTTGCGTTCGTGCATTAGATTAAAATATAAAATATAAAATGACTTAATAAAAATATGCGAATAAAATAAAGATTGTTGCAATATTCGATCGTTTTCATTTTGCAAATATCGTTTTATTTAGCAGACGGGAAAACGCTTCTCAAGTAACTCGCAAGTACGGTCTGTACATGGTCAAACACATGGTCTGCTTTTGAAAAAATGATTCTGAAAATTTAATTGTTCCACGTTGATGAGTTTCATGTTTTGTCGAATAAATAAAGGAACGTGCGAGGACTTCGTACCAAGAATACGACGTTTCATTTAAATTATAATATATGCAGCATGAAATGACATTCTACTTCGCATCAAACATTCATATCCTACCTGTCTTAAAATTCCGCTATATCTAATAACTTTTCACAAAAACACGCTTCTTCATTCGCATGACGAATGCAATTTTTTTAACACACGAAATATATCATATGTTGGATGCGACTCTAAAGAACCACGAGTTATTAATACAAGCTTATCATATGCAACAGAACTTATGCAAATTTATATTTTTATACATGGAATATCAAATAAATGGAATCTAAATAGAAATCTGTTTCATCCATTAACGATAAATATCGTTAACAAGTACACACACTACTTTGCACATTTTCCATGTATTTTGTATCGTTGCGTCTTTAGATTTCTCATAAACGCATAAAAATTCCCTCTTTATTATGTCAATCCCACTGAATCCAATTTCACTTTTTATGAAATGCGAACGAACTCGAGAGCAAGTCAGAAATGTTCTTTTTGCTTCAACTACAAGGTGATTTTACTACGCAGTCGTTTATAATCTTCTTCGTTGCATCTTAGAGGCAAAACTGATAAAAAGAAGTAGAAGAACGTAAGCAAAGAAGCTGTAGCTACTTCTTTATCCATAGAGCGAGGTTTCTCTGAACGATTTCAGACAGTCGTCTGACATTGCCACGTATATACCGTATACATTTCTGACCTAAGAATATGAGTTTTCCTTTTTCTTCTTTTCTCATCGTATTGTTTCTTATAATTTATGCAAGCGGATATCTGATAAGTCGAGGCGGATATTTATTTAACGTTGATTTTGATTTGCATTTTTTCAATGGTCGTCTATTTCCTCTATAGCGAATAAGTACAGTATTTGAACGTTATATTTACTTTAGTTAACTTTTATGTATATATTATGTCTTAATATGAAACATTTCGAAATTTAATTAGCACTGTAACGAGACACAACCGTCACAATTATATTGGTAAAATATAGAACCGATTAGAAAGTGTGTATAAATGTTACGAGATATTTACTGCGAATGTATATATGTAGTAAAAAATTCATACATGTATAGCATGAACAACCACCTTAAGATCAAGCTATCCAACGCGATCCCAATATTAAGACTTATTACTATGATGAATAATTTTATCACATTTGCGAGATACATAGATATATACTTATAAGTACTAAATACGTGTATACTCAGGTCAAGCTTGAACGAGTGAAGAAGCTGGAATGTTCATGAAACGCGAGAAACGCGATTCAAAAGCCAAAGAACCACAGATATATCGTCTAATCATCGTGTAGGTTTAAAATCTATACTACATTTATTTCCTTTTTATCCGTATACATATTTTCCACTATTGCTCTAACGTGACATTTCCAAACATAAAAATGCCATTTCGTTTCGTTTCGTTTCGTTTCGCGTGTGAACATTTGCGTCTGCCCAAGGAATTGTTGGCTTACGATCATACGTACGATCCTCCGGTGGAATAAATGAACAGATTACGGAACGATTAGCTGACGTTACAGGAGCGTTTTTCCCATTAGATGATCACAGTTTTAGCACAAGGGGACGCTCATTCATATGAAACGATTTGATGCTTCAAGAATTGTGTCAACGTCGTAATTAGATACCGTTAGTGTTACTACTACGTGTATACTGCCTTGTGATCGAAGAGTTACGTTCGATCGATCGCATTCAACAGTATCGCGTACGAGTGCAATAATACTACGATCTACTCGAAGAAATATAGAATTCATTCGATCGAATAAATCAATGGTCATTAGATGGTAATTAGACGCGACAAGTTTTAAACGACATCGATCGCAGACATTTATTCAGGTGTTTTTTTTCTTTTTGAACGATGTGAGAAGACGATAAACCGGAATACATTTTTAATCTCACGTATCTGGTTATTTCATGATTAATTTTGTTTCTTGTACGCCCTTGGAATTTTCATGACAAAGTTGATATTTTGCAGTTAGCAATTAGAAGAATTGTAAGTATGTAGTAATAATACAAAAGTGATCGATATTAATGAAATGGAAAGGGATTCTGTTTTGTTATGTCAGCGATTGTTTACAGACAATGATAATTGGAAATTATTACGTCGTTTATTCTATTCTTTAGACTTAACATCGTTAGATTTTCATTTGTTTCGGCCATTGTTAAAGTAGTGTAAAGGATAAGCTTAAGACAATTCATCGAAGCAGTCATTTTATAACATTGACCGATCAATTGTCAATATTTCAACAATTTTTCGAGAAAGAAATTAAAAGATTATGATAAATTGAAACACAGTTCTAGAAAACAACTGTTGTTGTCATCCATGTCTTTATGTTTTTTAAATTTTGTTCTAATTATCATAATGCACTTCCAAATTGAAGTCAGTCCGATTATTTGTCAAAATCTTAACAATTTTTCGAGGAAGAAAAATTAAAACATTATCAGAAAATGTATTATAGTTCTAGGAAACAACATACAAGTGATTACTGATTAAATTTTTATAAAATCACGAGAGTGATACTTATATTACGTGTCTGTATTTCTTAAATAATATTCCATTTATCTTCTATTTATTTTTTATTATTAACTTTATTATTATATTACTATTTATAATGGCATCAAACATTCTATTCATAGCAATTATCTAGTAATTCTCGATTTCCATACAAGACTGATATCAGCAAAAAAGATCTCTTTTATCATAACTAAATAAAATAATGCCAAGTTATATATTAACAAATACGATAAATTCTATTTTTAATATTTTATGTAATTACATACGTAAACGTGAGTTCCTGCACCGAATAAATTGAGGAGTCCACATTACAGTTATATCATAACTCCTCTGTTTAAAAAAGTGATTCTATTGAGTTGGCAACAAAGTGCTTACAAATCTTGCCAATACCACCTAATGATAAAATCCGCAATCATTTAGTTGCCAACCCAATATCATGTAAAATCCTGAAAATTATTTCTTGTTACTGTCTCGCTAATTTGAGTGAATTTTCTGAAACAAAATGAGCTTAGTTTAAATTCAGTCTGCATTCTTAATAATTAACATACGGTGGAGTATTAGAAAAAATCGCGTCGTCTCTGCACAAATGCTTTAAATCACGAACGGAGATTTTCAATAAATATTTTACAAGATATGGTTCGTCGCAAAAATCTTATTGCAATATTAAGACGCTGAAGACAGTAACATATCTTAGGAATCATATGTGTAGCGACAGGTGAATGGCCGGGGATTTCTTGTACCATAATTTACCAACTATGTAATACTTAATAGTAGACAAACACAGTTGGCAAACAATAGTTGACAAATTACAAGTTATAAGTTATAGTTTTCTGTTGCTCAATCAGTTTTTATAATTTTACAGTTTTACGTCAATCAGGAGTTGATTTCTAACTTGTAAAATTTACTCGTAGAATTTCACTTGTTTTATTGGCGTTGTTGTACGTAGAAAAAATTTGGTAATATGTAACGCGCGAGTTATGACATTCTATTAACAATATTAGTTCATTTCTTTAAGAAAATATGTGTAACCATAAAGTTGCATCCTTTAAGTACTTTGGTACAGTGACATATAGATTAAGGATACTTATGCATTTGTGAGAAACTTAAAGATACAATAATTCATAGAATGCACACGATATGAAGAGGTATGTAAAATACCCAGAGTATAATATAATATTTGATGGATGAAAAATTCTTTTTCCTACGATCTATTTTTTACCTGTGTTTGCAAAAAGCTTGGTTTTGCACATAAATATTCACAGTCTAACAATACGAATAAAAATATGAATGGATACAAAAATATCAAAAGATTTAACTATCAAATTAAATATTAAAACATTTTATTGTCAAACATAAAAAGTATATGTGTTTTTTTTTAGTTTCCTTGTTACATAAAATTATTTTTATTACGAATAAAATTTGTATCACTATATACCATACATTACTACACGTTATGTTATTATAGCGAATACTATTGTGTCAAAACCAATCACATGCTCCGCGAAACTGTAATTGTCCATCGAACCTTGAGAACCTCGTGGGTCATCGACACATATTTCTTTCGTACGCACACAATAAACCACGCACCAGAGGTGATAATTTCGTGAAAGTGTTAAATAATTCATCTATTATTGCTCAAAGTACGAATTGGCTTTCTAAATGGACAAACAGTTTCCTAACCAGTTTAGCAATGAGTAACTCGATTTAATTACGTGCTGCACACATCCTGCATGTAAATGTGTTCATTATCGTGGGCTACGATTTTGGTCGATGAACGAAAGATAGTACATATGTATCTCGTTTCTTCTTGTTTTTGATGCGTGCGTTATCAAGGCTTGTTTCTTAGAAGGCACAGAAAATGTTTTCTAGCTACTTTCTTACTATTTTTCGTCAACTGTATCCAGTCTTACTGCATTCCTTCGATTATTTTCAACCCAATAGTATTTTTTTAACGTTAAAAAATATCACAAGATTGAGCAACTTACGAAAGGATCGTTATTAGTATGCTCAATTTCTCATTTTAAGTTTCTCATTCTATGTTAAAAACTTTCTTAGAACACTAAAAGTCTTTTTGTTTGTTGAGATAAGAGCAGAATTGATATATCAAGACCACGGGAGAAAGCACGATGAATCATATTTTCCATTTTTTTACGGAGTAGTAGTTTTAAAATCTAATACATTGACGACTGCTCACATGTTGCAATTGCCCTTCTGTATCATTTTCGAGCTGAACATGTAATTTTCTATCCGCTACGTAATTTAAAAAATGTCTATTATCAGAATATCAAAATACCGTTTATTTATTATTTTTTAATGCTTCAACAATCGAGAAGCTACGCTGATCAACTTCATAAATCGAAAAGCAGAAAAAAGTGACGATGAAACTTGAAATCGAAACATTATTTTTTAAATTTACTCTGCAATTTGCTAGCGTTTATGTCACTCTCTTGTAGCAAATGACTGCATGGAAGTAAGTAATTTAACTTTAATTTACTTTTCTAGAAGTAGACGTTAATCACGTAATGTAACGAATCCGAGAAACTGTCCAAACATAGAGTGATCAGTTTGACTTCTGATGGGCATAATTACACCTTAGACTGAATCTAACAGGTCCTTTTTATTTTCAGCTATTTTATATCGAAATATTCCTTTTTAGTCATAGAGCGACTCGAAAATAAAATATCCGCAAAAATATAGGTATCATGCCTTTTTCCTCGATCCTCCAGCAAAGATTCAGAGATCACAGTAGACTTAATTAAGTAAGTAGCGATTAAAGACTGAGAATTCGCCGCTCGAATCTGCTCGAGAGAAAAGAGCGTGAAATTGTTTTAAATATACCGGCTGTGAATCAGTCACGGTATGAATACCTTGTTATTTTCTTTAATATCTCGCTACGGTGAGTACAGTCAACGGAGTGCAATTTGCGATAACGGGCCTCCGGGAACGATCGTAACTCTCGAAATTGGATTTGAAAAATGAATTCTAGAGATTCGTAGGATTTCCATGCATTTGCATCCGATTTTACGAGCCCGGTGAGTATCTTAAAAAGCGATTTTTCGCGTTGCATAAATTGTGTCGTTTTGCTCGAAAAACAGTTAGCCTATCGATTTTGTAATTTTACGATGGTAATTGGACCAGCGAAGGTCTCATCGTTACGTCTTTGCGGCTGAACGTTTTGTATCTTTTTGCTTCTCTTTTTCTTCTCGTCTCTGGTTACGGATTATTGGCTGCGTTCGTGTACCATCAAACGACAATGCTTTTTCACTGCCCTTTTCTCTTAGTTACTTCTGTTGTTTTATAATCTATTTTGCAAGAGCAAGGTGAGTATTTATGTTAGCTTGTCCTTTTCAGTTAAAATATTTTCTCAAAACATTCACTTCTCTAGTTTTCTAGCATAAAAGTATAATAACAGATGAATGAAATTATTAGGCTGCGAATATTTATGCAAATTTATATTCCTCTGTGAACAGAAATTGTATAAAATACTAAAGAAATGGAACTGAAACATAAAAAGATTTCTCCTTACAAGTACTAATTATAATGGATATCTTGCTTTGCATATTTTGTATATGTTTGCATAATATGTGCATTCTGTACATTTTTATTTATTTAAATTTCCTATATAGATACATAAATATATTCAGTTTTCCAATAGCTAAACACGTATATGTATGTATGTTAAAACACTTCAAGTTTCCTAGCTTTCCTATCTTTTTAAGTAAACTTGTGTAGGACGTTATGAAATAATTACTAAATGTAAATTGTACACGAAACAAAGAAAAACAAAGATGGTGATAGAAATAATAAAACGTCAATTTTCTTCAGTTTCTAAATGATAGATAAGATATTTGGATTAAGCAAGACAGAAATGGAATGGGTAGTATAAATTAATATAACTACGAACAGGACTAATTTAATAGATTAATTAAAGGCGTAATTTTCTGAAATAGTGAGGTGATATCTAATTATTGAAGTTAAACTAACGCGGTATTTCAGTTAATTTACATTATTGAATTCTATTTCTCAACATTGTGGTTATGAAAGGGAATTCCAAAGATTTGCTTAATATGTTTTCTATTATTTCCTTTTCCACCTAGATCCAACAATTTCACGAAGGTTGTAAAAATCAAAAAGTATTCATAAAAATGCGATAAACTATCTTTTCTAAATTATGTTAATGTTTTTCTTATCTGTTTTTCTTACAATTTATCTACTATTTATAAAAATCTGAAATCTGATTTTTTTAGAATTTAGTTATTCCATTTACGTATTTCAAGAGTTTTCCTTTACGCAACTTTTATGCATTATTTCACAGCATGATTCTTAATGGATTTAAATAAGTTTAATTGGAAATTATTTACGGGCAAAATAAAATCAAATCTCCATCTATAATTATCATTATAAAAAATTGGGCCAGTTAATTTAAAACTAACGACTTTAATCGAAGCATCGCTTATTTAGGTGCTGAAAATTGCTTTATTCAATTGTTAACACTGTACTTATATACAACTGCTTCATCCTTTCTACGAAATTTTTGCGCTAATAATGAAATTGATAAAATCTTTCTTCTAACAATCGAAGAACTCGCGACAAAAATAATTCTTGCCTATGTTTATCCTTCATCAGGAGAGCAAAAACATACGCTAGAATCTTTAATCTCTGTCAATATTTCAGCTCTTTGAAATAAAAGTACACAATTCTTGTAAGTGTACATGCCTATAATTATTTATATCGCAGGAGAATTATACCCAATTAAGTCACGAAGCTGTGAATGTTATGATAAAAGTTTTCTTTTGTAAAATTAGTTAATTTTTAATCAATAATAAATCGAGGTATCTTTTTCGTATTGTCTATTCCATCATGCGATGAATATAGCTTCTCTATTACTAAAGTTAAAAGAATTTGACACGAGTTGTTGTTATTTCTGTAAAATAAACCAATTTTTAGCTGCGAAGGAAACATTATGCTTTTGGCACGGTTATATTTGATTTAAATTTTAAATTGCTTGGCACTACGCTTCTCTTTTTCTGTCGCCGTAAGTAGTTTAATCTTGTTTTCTATTGGCCTAAATTCTGATTCCGCTAAATTCCTGAATGTTTAACACGCACGTTAGCATGTTAAAACTTTCAATGTATCGGGTATAATACAAAAAGCTATGATGTTATTCGAATTGGCGATCCAATTGTTTTGAACGAGACCGTACCATATACAGTGGCTCACGGAAGTATCTGGTCATTTATAGTAAAAAACTTTCATTCACAGATTATATGCGTTCTATAACATATTTTGAAACTTTATTATCACTGTAAAATTTAAACTCGGTCGGTAAATGTACATAACGTACAAGATGCATAACTGCAAACATTTAATAAAAATACAAATGTATAATATAATATAATATAATATAATATCATTTATATTATATTATTTTATGCCAATAATAATTACATCATTATAATAATATTATTATATTATCTTATTATAATTATAATTTAAACATTATTATAAAATACGTTATTAATATGGTAGGTAATTGGCCGTTTAAATACTTTTGTGATTTTTGCGAAATATATACTTACATTAAATATCTTTTAACGTCTATGTACATTTTCAGAATCGTTTCAGGCTTTACTAACACACACAGTCAGTGGTACTAGGCTTTCATATTAATGAAATTTTTAAATCTTTAGAAATATTTAGGTATTTAGAAATGTGGGAATATTTTCATAAGCCATTGTACTTCTCTTCTTCTTTCCTCTTTTTTACTGTTACATTCCAAGCAGCCATACAAAGCCGTTTTTTTTACGAGTTTTTGTAACTAGATTACACGCGAATTTTTCACTAGATACAATTTTCATTTACGTATTCACGGCTATTCGTCTAAGTATATGTGCGAAAGTTTATTAGAAGGCCTATAATCCTACATAAAGGCGGATGATGCTTTCTCTGAACGATTTCAACGAACATTACGAAGCGATCAGTGAATTGATACATTTCATTCAATGTTTTGTGTGGCGACGCGACGCGACGCGACGCGACGCTTGAAATGAAAATCGTTCGGCCATGTATACAACGCGATAAAGAGTTGGAAAGACTCTTTGATTCAATTTTTTATAGTTATTCGTTTGAAACAATGCTTCAAGATGCGAATCTGCCTAGCAGTTTCATTCTATTATTTGTTGTTAATTGTTGTTATATCTAATATATCTCATCAGAGATAAACAAACATTGCCTTAATACATATACTCGTAGTATATATATTAGTTACATTTTATCTTAGTTAGATATATAATATCTTAGTTACATATTTTATCTATTTTAATAAATTTGTATTGCTAAATACTGTTTTTAAACATTGTGTTTACGAATGAAATTTCAAGGATTAGTTCCATATATGTTTAGTTATTATCTGCAAGAATGTGAAGGAACTGAGGCATTTGTGGTATTTTTAATTCATGGAAATTGTTATTCGTGTGTTTTATCTTGTGAAGTAGTTTCAAGTAATGTACCTATTATTATAATGTATTACCTGTACTTCGGTAAAACAATATACAATTCGCTTTATTTATGTATTTTAATAACGTTCAGTTCATGTAATTTTTACGTATTATCTTGTTCCTTATTAGACGAAACAATATTATATTTTTATTTATTTCAATATCAATTTACGTAAACTATAATATATAATTTATAAGAAATGATTTATGTAAGTTATAGTAATAATTGGTATAAAAATCGACACGTTTAATATGGATATTACACAAGCGTATAATATAATTCTGTAGATATCAAGTAAAAGAGTTCTCATGGAATTATTACCACGGTAATTAATTCAATTCTGTCTAAACTTTCAGAATATGTAATTTACCTCAAAGAAGAGACATATGCCTTTTATAATTTCTTTCTTCTACGTTTAAACGTAGTTATCTGTTCAAACAGATAGTTAGTAGTTATCAAAATCTATTTAAACTTAAATTAATCATTTTCATATATTAGTAAACTTATATATTTATATATATATGTATATATATATATATATGTGTGTGTGTGTGTGTGCATATTTCTTTTATATGTATTATTAGATTTGTTTATTATATATTATTGGATATATTGTGGCAAATATATACAATACAAATTATTTAAGGAGTTAAAACGTTACAAAAATTTGTTATATTTCTTCCTTGTATTATTTGTCGTTTCTGTTCTATCTGTTATTTGTTATTTCTATTATACTTTTTATTTTTATTCTTATAATTCTTTTCCTTTCATTGCTTGTTATTTATCGATTTTATTTTCATGGAGATATTTTATATTATGATATTATTGTTATATACCATTTGTGATATAAAATATTTAGATTACGAATTTTTATGCAAATTTATATTTTTATAGACATAACTAACGGAATAGAGAGAAGAGCATAAGTAGAGATTCATTTTACATATTAAAAATTATTATAACGTATACCCTTTTCTGAATGTTTCATATATTTTGGTATATTACATATATGTATGCATTCTGTACATTTTTGTATTATTAAATTTCACATAAATTCATAAAAATCCGCGGTATAAGAATATATAATAAATAAAGTAAATAATCTGTTCTGTAAAAAAGGTTAAAAACAATTTCCATTGGAATTGATATTTCAGAGTCTCGTGTACTAACGATTCTTTGTTTTTTAATTTTATTACACGTTCTAAAATCCGTTGATATCCGTTCGAAGTCATCCTACAAGCTATTATAAACTTCATTTAACATTAACCCATTCTACTTTCTCGTAGTTTTCGATCCTATGGTCGTACACGATATCATCGATTGAAAATAGAAACACCATGCTAATCTCGCATACATAAATACCTTGTATCAATGTCACATCACAGCCAACAGTGAACCACGGTAATTGTAATTCCTAAAGCCATCATGACCAGTAGCGTGTCCACTGGCGTGTTGTTTTCCCTGCGAACGCCACGATCGTTCTGTTTCTTTTTTCTCTTCTTTTCCGAGAATACTCGCGAAGAGTTCACTGGCGTCGCGTCAAATGTGTTTCCGTACACAGTTTTACAGCTTCCACGCAAAAACTGAACGCTACGATCGCGAGAAATTCAGCGAGAAATTTTCACCACGTGCGATCGCCACCGTATAAGAAACACTCGAAAAATTCGTTTCAGATTATTAACAAAAGTAAATAGGTAAAAGAGCTGCGCGTTCCGTGAAAAATTTAGGTTACCGTTTGATCGAGAAAGTAACACTGGTATGTTTTCGCTGAATTGGTCGATGTGTTTCGATGCGAATCGAACAGAAATCTTTATAAACGTTCGAACGTTGCAAACCGTGTGTCTCTGAGGGGAACGCTCACCTGAGCTGAAACTTGACAGCCGAGAATTCGCCTTTGCGCGGTGCGCTGATGCGTCTGCGCATTAATACCCATCTCTCCTAAAACATCGTCACGTGCTTCTGAGTCAGTCCACGCTACACGTTGGTCACTGTACTACACGCTACACGGTACCGTGCGTTGAAACGCGATGAAAATAAGGAAAGAGATGGCCGGCGTAAATCCCCGGAAACCCACCAATATCTTGTTAAAAAATGCAAATAACTCGACTCGACTGAACACTTTCCTTACAAAAAGCCTTCGGTGAGTATATTCGTTTCTCTAACGTAACATGTGGTACGAACTCCAACGTAATGAAACCTGTTCGACTCGCTTCAGGTATTTGTTTCGCACAACTTTTTCTGCTTTTCTCTCTTTGTTGAATAGTCATTTTGAATTAATAGATTAACATTTGTCGACACGCGTGATCTGGGAATTATATGATATTTCAATAATTTATGTGAAAGGGTTTAGGGAGGAATAAAAACGAACAGACTTTTGTTCCATATGATACTTTTCTTTCATCTAGGTTATAAAATACATATTTAGTGATAAAATTTCCAGCTATGTTAATGCTCTGTCGTGTAATGTACTAAAACAAATATTTGTTTGGCAATGGAATTCCAGTTGTTCAAATTTTATTTTATTTTTATAACGAATTTACATTGTGAAGATCTTGGAACATATCTTTTCTAATATAAATAGTAATATAATTTAAGCTTTTTATGATTTAAGCATTATTAAAAATAGATTTAAATATCTTTCATAGTAACTTTATAACGTTGAAATCTTAAAATATGGCATTTTTTAAATATAAATATTAACATATATCAATTTATCAAATTTCAATTATTACCAAAAATAGGTGCAAATTGTAAAAAAGATATTATTATCGGAATTTGTAGTTTCTATGTGTATACACATGTTACGAATCTCTTTAATTTAAAATTGATATCAATCATCCAATCTCTGCTTGTTAATGTTAAACAAGATTATTAGATCGTTCTAACGATTTTGAAATCGTTATTGCAACAAAGAATAAGAAACAAATTAGGAATGCAATCGGATGATGATATCTCTTAATCAGCGGGCTGAAAATATGACGTTCGAATTTCCTAAACAAGATTCAGATTACTTGTAAATAGATTGTATTTGGAGATATGTTCTCGAGCGTCATTAGTGCATAATGTAGATAACTTTGTATTGCTATATCTATTAAAGTATATTGTAGATTTAATATGTTATAGACAGCCAAATACAGAAAAAGATAGAAAATTTAACAGATTTATTTTTGTTTCTTGTGTGAATTCTATTAAATTTATCAACTTTATTGTTGTAAATATTAACTTATAAATTTTAATAATTATATATGTATTGAGAAATATGAATATTCCTCTCATGTAGAAAGATATATTGGCATACTATTAACATGGATCATTCATATTCTAATAAAGTTATCAATGTATTAATAAGTTACATTTAAAGTTCTAGTTATCTAAAAGATACATAAAAGAGTATTATAAACTAGGTTTGTATACTAAATCCTGTACTACACAGCTCCTGACCTACATGATAGAAGCGCTTTTTATATCAACAATCTGTTTCTTCAGAAAAAATGTCTCCTCAAGCTAATGAAAGATGAATATAGATATTGTTTAAGAAAATTAAGTGTATTATTCGCACCTTACAAATATGTATATTTTTATATGAATCAATTATTTTAAATAGGTATATCATTTCTATTACTACAGCAAAAGATCAAGAAAATAAAAGGAAACATTTCAATACTATATAAATATGACAGATTTTTTAATTGATTTAACGAAAGACTTAAGTAAAATTGTTTGAAAACTTAACTTTCATAAATAATTATATTTCTCTTGTATGTTTTTTAACATTACATTATATCGATTTATTGTATCATTCATTATAATGCAAAATACAAACAATAATTAAAAAATTGCTCACTCGATTTTTATGATGCAATCAATAATTTGGATGCTACTTATACGTTCTGAATTACCAACGGTTATTGAGCAATATTTCCCAATGCATTAGATATATAATACATTATGCAATCCATTACTTATTGTATCTATTGTTCTTAATAATTAATAAATATTATTCACAAAGATTATACATAGTATTATAAAGCGTATTCTTCTAATGAATGAAATTCAAAGAACTTTGAGAAAGGGTAATAAAAAAAAAAAAATAAAGAACAGTAACTTTAACTTGGTAGGAATTCGTAAACATTTGGAGATATGAATTAACACGACAAAGCATGACATACAGAAACTGTTATGGTCTTTTGTTATTAAAATCTACCGCTAATGAAAGTGTGATTTTCTAAAAAATTCTCTTACCGTGATAATATTAATTACTGTCTACCAGTTATAACGTTACATAACACGATCAGTAGTCGCGTGGATCATTAAGGATAAGCTCAGTTGCCTTCTTTACGAGTTCGAGAGATCTTTTCTACGTGTCTGCTTGCTATCTTGCATTTTGTTTCCGTTCTCTTACATCACAAGCAGACGTAGTGGCGCATATTTGCCACAAATGGAATTCATGTGAATTCATACCTATTGTTAGCGTAATCAAGCCAGTAAATAATATCGTCGTTCAAAGCACGTTGCAAATCGAATCGAACGGAATGGAAAAAAAAGAAACGTCATTTACGATTTACCAGTTGCATTGGATTCGGTTCCCTGGGAGTTAACATCCGGCTTTATTGTGCCTGGCACGTTTTTCCTATAGAAAAGAACTTTGTTCCGTTGAAACGTGTAGTTCTTGATGGACCTTCGATCTAGAATGGGATTTACTGTAATAGAGGAAAAAAAAGAATATGTTACAATATCGGTAATTCATTTTTACGTCATTTGTGGTATGTCCACAATGGAAAAATAGAATTCCTTTCTTCGTGTACATTGGAATTACCCTAAAGTTAAGGCAATCGGTAAACCACGTTACGTTTTGAAATCCCAGAAAGAGTTTCTTCAATGAAACAATAGAAAAGTTCGCAGAATGGTTTACCTGCGTATCATTCTTCTATTATTATATACACACACGCGCGCGCGTACCTTCAATTATTTATATGCAATTATCATCTTCGATAATTGCATCCTTTGAAATGTTGGTAAACTTCGAGAGATAATCTATTTTTTACCCTACTATATAAGTTTCAAGTGACTATAAATTTTGTCTTAACGGATATTCCATACGTTAACCTTATGTCCGTAGTTAGTACTTTATCGTGATCGATTTTTTTAAAGAGCTAAAAGCACGTACATTATTGAGTGTTTGCGATAAAAAATTTTCATTGGAAACCAATTAATTCGTTGATAAACGAAATTGTTTGATCGATTGTCCATGTAAGTTCTATCATTATCGGTAACCCTATTTTAATATGCATTGCCCTTGATAAATTACGTAACATAATATGACTGATTTTAAACAAATGACCAGACGTCGCCGATCTAATTGAACAAAAACTCTCTGTGTTTTCAAACTGATGATATTATTTTTATAACACTAAACTATATATATTATAATAATATGTATTATATATATTATTATGTATATTATACTTAAATATATTATTATATATTATTCAATTATATGATTGCCTTCAGATTATCTGAATAATGAAAAATTCACATTTTTCGGTTATTAAGTTTGGTTTCTAAATGACTAAATTTCAATTTGATTAAAATAAAATAAAATGGACAAATGAAATTTTAAAGGATATTTCAAATTAAGTTTGGAAAATAATTCTCATATTATCTTACCTGTATATACCATAATTATATTTTATTATATTTGTATGTATATCGTACTATCGATAATATGAAGAAAGAAAATACGTATATATTTCAAAGTATCAAATTTTTGTTTCAATAAAAGAATCAATAAAATAATAACAAAACTCCTTTTCTTTCATCTTCGATAACAATGTGAATAAAATTAAATATTAAACTGGCTGAATAACATTTATATTATTAATTACTTTTTGTTTATCAGTCTCTGCAATAAGGAAAAGAAACAAAAATGAAAGCGTTTAATTGTGGAAAAGAGTAACTTTAAAAGCGCATTCAAGTGTAATACCGAATAATTTAACTGCTTGTGAATACTTATAATGAATGCGCAGTGCAGTTTGTTCGCGTTGCGTAGATTTCATTACAATTACCAGTTCCTGCAATTTTAATTTGCTACCACCGAGGACGTCGAGATTACAACGTCAGCATACATTTCCTTCGAGTTACGGTTACTTTTGTCGTTTTCCATTTAGTTAACTAATACTTGCTCGAATCACGGTAATGTATCTTGAATAATAATATAATGTGTCGTTTTCATTAGTCATTTGCTTCCCTTATGAACATATGAAATAGTACTTACTCGTTTCACGTAATAAAGGAATTATGTGAAATGCGTGAAAGACGATTGTAACGTTGTTTAATGTGCCAAATACGTCGATATGTCGGTTTTAGAAGAGCAGTTAAACTTAAGGATTCTTGTAAGGACACGAATAATATTGTTCGAAGATTGGTTAGAAACTGCTTCGCTAAAACGTGAAGTTCATGGAAATGAAGTGCGTCGACTTGAGAGATAATCATGCGATTTAAAGACTGCTTAACTTTTCGCCCGATACTCGTTCAGAAATTTGTGGACGATACGATTGGTAGATTTATATTAATAATATATGAACGTTACAAAAATATATGAATTAATGACAATTTATCTATCTATCTATTTCCTTGTAGAATCAACAGATACGTACATACTAACACTAAAAAAAATCCGAACATTTCCTTATTTCTAAGAAGATAAGTTAGTTTAGGTATAAAATAGGATGGACTGCAATAGTTATATAAAAATCATAGCTGTGTATAATAGTATATTATCACTCGATTAAATTTGTGTTTTTAGAGGCAATACGGAGTAATAAAACTGTTATTAAATCTTATAGAATTATCACTTGACGATTATTTGTCTATCCTCCAATTTTTTAATTATAAGATATCTGATATTAATATAAACAGCGATATTTAAATCGGAAATGTATATAATTAGTAATGTATATGTATAATAAGTACAGATAAGTACAGACATATGTATATTATTACCATGTTTATTTTATAGGTAACTTATATTTATAGCCTGATTATTTTGGAAAAAGACAGTAAATGTTGCTTCTAATTTATAATTCATCATCGATTTGAACATTTCGATAAAATTTATATAGATACCTACCGTTATTACAAATTGGCAAAAATGCCCTGATACTTATAAGCCGTGGTGTATATTATGCGAAATATAAAATCTTATCAATGGTATATTAAAATTAAATACTTTTAAATACTTTTAAATACCGTTGCTTGAACTAATCACGATATCCTAACTATCAATTTAAAAAGTTTTCTTTATCTTATCTATACAGCTTGGTACACGAATTCTTTCAATAAGAAGCTCCTTAAATGATAAATTGCTTTATAATGCCAATTTTACTACTGAATATTAACTTTTATGAATATGTTTTGTGTTATAATGCTCTACAGCTGTTCAATAAAGTGTAAAATCAAACTACATTAGATTTTATCAGAGATAACTGTCCATGTACTTTTGAATGGTAATGTGAACAGATAAATTCAATGCACGTGACTCTTCGTTATCTATGATCGAACGTGCATTGTTTCAAGTTGACAATTACTTGCATTCCTTATAAATTTTTATAAAACACGTTAATGCCCACCTCCGTTATTCCAGAAGCATTTTCCGCACGCCCCACTATGTTTTCCTTTCTTTCCACCTTCTCTGAATCGCTGATTAAGTTATGTAATCCAGCTTTGGTGCTATACCCGTGTTTCTGAGATCGAGAACCATAGGCAATTTGCTCTTTATACTTTGCGTGTATTTTAATGCAGTAGAATCTTCGTTATCCGAACGAATCACGATACATACTATTCGGATAATCGAATAACTTTGAATAAAATTGTAACAATTCCTTTCAGTTCCTATTCTTTTATTGCAATCTTTGCTACAAGGAATCATCCCCAAATTTTACATTAATTGACGTTGCAAGAATTAATTGTTCTTCTAGTTAGTCCTCTGATAACCTAAGTGCTGCTGCAGTTTACTTAAGAGACCAATATTGTTGTAGCAATTTAATCACATCGGTATTAAACTAAATGTTATTATTATTTTAAATTGAATATATTATTTATAATTGCTATATTTAAAATATGATACGTTTATGTTTAGAGAGGTGTGAGAGGCCAATACGTGTATTACTGGTTGATATAATACAGAGATTGCAAATTTTACCAGATAGATTGTGTTCATTACGTAATTGACAGATTATATTGATAAATTAAATTATTATAACAGATGTACAGATTATTTATAATTGTCATATTTAAAATACGATATGTCAATGCTTATAAAAATATAGGAAGCAGATACTTACTAAATATGGATATAAATTAAATAGCAACTGAAAGACTTCAATTTCTACCAGATAAATTGCATTCATTGTGTAATTAACAAATTGTGTTCTAGATTCGTGTAATGTTGGCGGTGCTAGTCTACTCGTTCGCATCGAATATTCTTGCTCATTAAATCGGAATGATGGAACCGTACAAATGCTGTAGATGAATATTAATGACTGCCATCTGGAGTTAAGAATATTTGGATGATGTCAGGAGCAAGGATAACGGTATGATGTATAAATTATATAATATAATACATGCTAGATTTATTTTAAGAACAGATGCCATAAAATATATTCGCTAAAACAGGGGTTCACATCGGACGAGGTGGCCGAGTGGTTAAGGCGTTGGACTGCTAATCCAATGTGCTCTGCACGCGTGGGTTCGAATCCCATCCTCGTCGAATTCGCTTTTTGTTACTTTGCAAAACATTCTAGTTCATAAGGTATGTACAATTGGAGAAAGTTGCTAAAAAAATTGACGACTCTTTAATGTCCGAGAGTCAGAAGTTTGTTGAACTCGATGTAAAAAGAAAAGTGCAGCAGTAGAAATTCAGAATGTATATTTAAAATACATTTATATGTAGTATTTATTTAAAATAAAATTTTATTATGTATGTAATACGTTATTATTAAATTGTAATATTTTGAATACATGAATTTTTTGAAACAAATACAGAATCAGATATTTAATTAAAAAGCAGTTCAGTTCTAAGTAACTACATGGATCATTTGTTTGCTGGTACGTATTTGAAAATTATTTTCTATTACTTACAGCAAAATTCCATGTATCTGAATTTGTCGGGGAACGAAGAGTTTATATTTTATATAACTGGAATTCATAAAATAAGAGCTTACCAAATTTTCCCATTATTTACTATTTTTGGTTCATACAATAGGAGCTTGCGTTTAAGCAAGCGAATTCAAGTAGCGAAATTTCAGTTATACAAAGTTTAGTTAACATTAACTGAAATTTTGTTCAAACGAATGGAGTCCAGTTAGATGAAGTTCCATTGTATATGTATTAATTTATTATTATTTTAGAAACAATGATTAATGACTTTTCGTTACACATACCTAAAAAAAATTTTACGACTCTTTAGTGAACCACAAGTACTAAAAAAAAGGAAGTAAAATTTTATTACTTATGTAACACGTTGTTATCAAATTATGATATTGGATAAACTAATTTTATTGAAATAGCATATTTGAAAAGCTTAGTTTAGTTTGAAGTCAGTACGTAGATTGTTTGTTTAATAAAATATTTTCCATTATTTATATATATTCCAATTTATTATTACTTTATAGACACTGTTTAATGATTTTTCAATAAGTATAATATATTCATTAAAATCCCTAAAATCCGCTTCTACAAATATTGTAGAGTACGAGTATTGAATTTATAAATGTATGTTTATTACATACATGTTAATTAGCTCAAATGAATTAAGATATATTTATTCGAGAACTACGTAGTATTTACGTATATTTGTGCACATTTTCTCCCTTTCTCTTCAAACATGATATAAAATAATTGATGTACAGTATAATACAAGATATGAAGCACGTATATCTAACCACGAATTTAGCCAAGATTGTATTAAACAAGTTTATGTAATGGAGTAAATTTTTATAATTGACGAACCGGCAAAATCGAATTTATTTGTTTAATTTTTAAATATCCTCTTCGAATAGAGGTATTACCTGTATTACCGTCGATGGCTTCTCGTCGTTACACAATCAATTATGTAACTGAGGAATGTGCTTCATGTTCGATCATGAATTTTTTTGTGGAGTCGTTCCAATGGTGTTCGAATAGACCACCGAGATTTGACGTCAATAGAATTGAAAACAAAGTGGGATAATGAAAAACGTGTGTAAAATGTACACGGTAAATTAGTTTGCTAATGTGTAATTAGCAGAACACCCCCTAGTCGTTTGCATTATTCATTACGTCTTCGTATCGTAAGAAACAATCACATTTAATGGATTTTCCTTAGCGCAAGTGACTGCATTAGGCTTATGTATTACCGGAGTACATAATTGTATATTATAAATTATCATGCGAGCAACGATCTACTTGTTTGATGAAGCATGACACTGGTAGTTCGCAGAAACATATTAAGTAATAAAATCAACTAGTGTATGCCATTTTTCACTAGCAAATAGCGATGTAAGTAGTATTCAATAGTAGAGATGATAAAATATAATTTTTCTCGTTTATTTATACCTATAAATTATGTATTAATTTATTGAGTCATATTTTTTATAGTATTGTCCATTTTACGCTACAAAAAGTTTAAACGCTGAGTCATAGTGTAGTTTGTATAATTTCTTAGTAAGAAGTCCATCAAAGTGAAATTCATTGTTTCCTTAGAACGCAATCACCTTTGATATATTGTAGAATGCAGGCACGTGTACGAGTGAGTAATTGAATGGATATAAATTCGTCATTTGATAGGAATTAGTTAATTTATGCGATTTTTTAACGTAATAGTCTATAAATTATAAATAAGAATATATATATTGGAAATGAAGTGCCATAAAAAGAATGAATACTTTCATTTCTGCTTAAAGATATCCCATTATTTATTTACTCTATTCAATTATTTATTCAAAATGTCTAATGCATGGGCTCTTTATTCCGAACGAATTTATTTATGTCTGAATTTAATAAATACGTTCTAAATTTTCGAACACGAAATAAGTAATATAATGGTACACCATGCACGGATCATAGTTAATTATTTCAAGGACGAAATGCGTGCCTTCTTGCGCGCTTGTTGAAAAACTTCTCGAGACAATTATTTTGCAAATTGTTGCAAGCAAAGATATCGCATTGATCAAGGCTATTGAATCGATAAACAATAGGAACTGTGATCATTTGTAGCCTCCTGTCAAGATCAGATTTATTTGAGTATTTAGTAGTGATATAATCTTCATACTATGTTTCTGAAGAAGTTGTCAATTACCATTAATTCAAACTTTTTCTATTTTTAACCTACGTAACGAAAAAAATTTCTTTCTTCTTATCATGGAAAATCGTGCTTTAATCCTTTACGTTATAGGTTTGAAATGATTGAAATATTCAAGAATACTTATAATTATAGACATAATTTATTTTTAATTAATAAGAATAAATATGATACTGTAAGATTAGAATTTTTAATAAATCAACGTTTATCAATACCGAGGTTAACACTTTTTATTTTCTATAACCCGAAAAAATTGGTTTTGTAATATGCCGTTTAATATTTAAAATTATAATTTTTAATTTTCAACTTTTCATATTCTAGAATAGATGAATCAATTCTATTATGTGCAATGTTCATGACATTGTGTACATGTTTTGAAATGATAATGGTCTATCAAGAACCGTACTTAATAATTATCATGTTCTGTTTTATCGACGTTACCAGTTTCGTTAGATTACACATTACACATTATTTTCTGTCGAAGCTGTTAGTTTTGATATAGTACTGATATTGATTATGCAAAAATGTCGTACAATAGAGGAAGTATCGACGAAAGAACATCATTGTTGAGTAAGTTTTATCTCTCAAGTTTCAATTTGTCAACAACATTTATATATTGTAAACTATAACTCGCCTTATTTATTGTTTCATGATGATTTTAATGTTTTGTACACAATGAACGTATCTTTTGGATCAGACAAATCTTTAATTATGTGGAACTTCTGTATCATTCTGTTATGATTCGTAGATGCATTCCTATTTATATACAATAGTTTAATAGAGATTTTCATCTAGTTACCAAGTATAATAAATGTTATAATAATATATAACCATTTTTTTAGTTTTAGAATTATATTTTTATGTTCTATTATATTTATACTATAATAATAGAAAGTAGGAATCGTGGCAGTCGTGGCCGAGTGGTTAAGGCGTCTGACTAGAAATCAGATTCCCTCTGGGAGCGTAGGTTCGAGTCCTACCGACTGCGGTTGGTAAACACAAAAAATTATATTTTTGTTTTTTCCTTTTCTACTATTTTCTCAATTTCTATGCATTATATGTTCCGAATCAATTATTTTCGATATATTTATAAAAATTTTGTGATAAAAAGTAAATGTATATATTTTATAGGTCTTTGCTGAATATTTTGATCATAATGTTTTTAATTAAAATTTATGACAATTAAGTATATTAAATTTTTATAGTAACATTTTATACATAATATATTTATTTTGTACATATATATAAAGAAGTCTTACACGACACTGCACGTCTTAACACTAAATCCCATACTCATATATGTATGACATAGTTGTATGAAAATATGTAGTAGGTATACTTCGAATAGCTCCAAATCTAATACTGAATTCGCAAGAGTAACAGGTTAAGTAACTGGCCGAAGTTTCGTCTATTTCATATCGATGGATATCGTTCGTAAACATTAGATAAGCTCAGAACGCACCAGGGCACGCAGTAGTGTGTTGCAAGAGGCGAGAATTTTGAAAATTTTTTTTAATTATGCATAACTCGAAAACTAAAGTATCACATATAATATAATATATATAAGACGTACAATATGCCTAGTTTAACTGGAAGTGCCTAAATGTCTGGAAAAAAACGATTGGTACGAAAAAATGTTTCAGACAGAAGTTGCGTGGTATTGAGGGGGACATATTCTGTTTTTATCTATTAGATCTCGTGGTGGTCTTGAAAAGTTCTATAAAGATGAGATGAAAATTTTTTAATGGATACTCCACTCTTTGTTACACATTCTTCTAGCCAACATTCAGATGTTTTCAAAACGCAACAAACGCGTGTCTCTTGCATTGTTCGGAATTGAGATGCGAGCTTTCTGATTCGACGGATAAATACACAAAACTATCTGAATTTACTACTAAATGTAGCACGGAACTGACGATTTATTTTGGAAAGTTATGGAACATTGGAAAATTATGACTTGGTGTTCCGACAATGTCATACTAGTAGCGCCACTATCAGAAACATTTTTCTGTGTTACTGCGGTGTACATCGGGTAACGCTAATGCCGGCGGCACATTGAATTTTAAAATTTATATCTCAATAGCGGATGCTGCAAAAGACACGAGTTTGTAGTATTTCAAAAACGTTTGAACGTCGGCTACAAGAATATGTAATAAAAATTGGAGATATCCATTAAAAAATTTTAATGTCACCTTTACAGGACGTTTCGAGAGCTCAAGGTTGAACAGATAAAAGCACAGTATGTTCCCCTCGGTACCATACATTTTTTGTCTCAAATATTTTTTCGTATCATTCGTACTTTTCCAGATATTTGAGAGTTTCCAGTTAAAGCAGACCATGCTATATGTTCATATACCATTTTTTCGCTTAGATTTACCCTCTGACGTATCATATGCATTTATGAATCTACCTGTATACATATGTATTCCAATTTTCTCGTGTCTTTATTTCAATTTTGTATTTAAAAAGTTATCCTTTTTATTAATAACACTTGATGTATTAATTAATTTTAATTAATAATAATAATTTAATAATACGCGTAAACATATTTTTGTAAAATTCATTTATGTGAATGTTTGAAGTATTTCAGTAATATTAATTATATTTAAACTAAATATAATTTATTAGAATAGATAATTTATTTTTGAATATATAGAATATATCCTATTATATTTGCCCATTATAATTTAAAATAACGAGACTATTTGATTATAAAGAAAGGTAGGAGTGAACCATTAAGTTTTGAAAAATTTTGTAAGAACATGTAGAAATTATCTGGGTAATATATAGCAAATTTTGAAGTACATATACATATTCGCGTATGATAACACACAAGACAATCGATATAAAGATAAAGAATTGCAAGGACGGACGTTGCGTTGTCCTTGTTTTTATCGTCTGTCTTGTCCTATTTGAACATTACGTCTAAGTTAATGGTTCATTATTATTGATTATTAATTAATATCTTTTTAGAAGTTGAATTTACTTATTTTCGTAGTAGGAATGAATAAATATATCGTTGCTATATATTTCCATAATGGAAATCAATAGTTAATAATTCATCTTAATATTAATAACATAATGATATTAATTGGAATTTGCTTAATACCTTAGAAGCTTGAAATTTGAAATTTATGGTATTTTAAAACTAATGTAAAATTGATATAAATTTATAAAATCGATTAATTATTAAAGTATTAATCTTATCGAGTCAAATATTAAATTTGTAAAATTGTAACATTGATCGAATTCAGTATACGGTATTTCTTATAAATATGATACTAATATACTCTTATCATTATTATTTATATATATAAAATTGACTAATTGACTATATATATTGACTAATATAATATAAGTATCTTTCATAATATACTTCGCGGAATTTAAATGTACTAAACTATTTGAAAATGTTTTCAATTACTAGTTGCACATTTCAGATCTTTTTTGTTTTTTCATACAATAGAAATATGAGATTAAAATATCTAAAGTGGTGGTAAAGTAATCATTTCAATGCTATTTTTCAACTAAATAAATGTCAATTATTTGTAATATCGTATATAATTAAATGATAGTTACACATTTGGGAAAAGTACCAGCTTTCAATTATAGCCGTTTATTTGTTCTAAACGAAATTATCGTGCCAGAGAAAATGGTTTCTAATTTCAGAATAATAGTATACACAATCAGATATATTATTTGTACTTTGATTTTAAGCGTCATATGCTTCTTATTACATGGTACTATGGCTCACATTTTATTGCTGTGTATTCACGGGGAATATAGCACAAGATTATTGTCTTTATCAATTTGATGTTAATTTAACATCTTACGAATTTTACGGTACACACTGTTTTTATTAACACATACCGACTGACTGTTTCTCAACGATAATCGATATTCATTTTTAGTAAAAATTTCATTTGATCGTATTCTTGAAGTTATTCCAGGCATAAAAGTAATAAAATTTGATCAATTATTTAATTCAACGTATTAAATAAATATTCTTTATTCAATTAGTTTTTGTTCGAGGATTGTATATCGAAGAAATGTTTTAAATGTCATTCGATAAACATGTCAGATCATGTTTGTTCTTTGTTTTCGGATAGTGCGTTTACGTATTGTACTTTATCCATTGAATAGTATGTACCAATATTGATCAGCCTGTATGGAATTCAATTTATCGACTCTTCGTTGAAATTTTCGTCATAAGCTTCTCTTTGCTAATTTCTAGTCTTTCTATGTCAGGCTGCTGTCGTTATTCGTCACTCAAGCAGAATAGATTTCTGACAAAAATACATCTTTTAATTTCATGGAATTATTATATCGAAATACATTTTTTTCAATTCTATGATAATTTGACGTTTTTATCATTTTTGCATTATCATTGAGGTTGAAGTAAAATTTACACTTGGATGAAATAAATCTCTCCCGACGTTCAAAATCCATTGATAGAAAATATATTTATTATCGATTAATAAATTGCCACATACACATGTATACTTATAGTATCTATGTGGCTGTAATTGATATCATTCCGTCACACGCTACTTCAAGCAAATCGTGTTTGTCTCATAGTTCTTGATAGATTCGGCTTTTTATGGATCGGTTTTTAAAAGGATCCTTAATAATTACGCAAACATCGACTATCCTTCTCCAATTTTCATATTTATAATTTTCTTTTTCTTACTAACATTTGAAACGTCGATATATAGAAATAATAATTATACGTTTTTATGTTATTCGAAAAGTTGTTCAAAGCTCGATATCCGAATATATATTTGTTCCTTCTGGAAGAAATATATATTAAATAGTACTACACTTTGAAATATTATATATAGGACTAGCATTTCCTATATTATGATACTACAGTAGTATATTCGCTATATTTAGTACAGTATGGTATTCTATAATATCTTCTGTATATTATAGTATAGTAATATTTCGTAGTATATTAAATATCATTATACAAATTCTCTAAAAAATTCATCGTTAAAAAATTCTCTATTGAAGCATGAATATGTAATTCTACATGTAAGTATAAATAAAATGAAATTTCGATATGGTTCTGTTTCCTTTTTTTTTAAGGATTTGTCTTTCAAAATCTTTACGCTTTATTAAATCGTGTGCTTAACTGTGATTCAAAAGCGGATCAGGGATTTTTCGTACTGAAATGCAATTTTATTGTTGTTATTAATCATGTGATCTGTTATCAAATGGAATTAGTGGGCTCGCCCGATAAAACGTTTCATCCAGACCAGTGTATCTCGGCGAATAAAGAAAGTCCCTCTATGCAGTGTCAATATATCGTCGTGTCGTTAGCTCGAACCGTTGTTATCTACAGAGCTGGGTGGTAATCACACGGCTAAACGTGCTATCCGAATGTTCATCTTACCGCTGAAATTTATGTTTCAGTGTCTTGACTGTTACGATTTTAATTATAACTGTACTATCTATTAAGCGTGCCACCGTGAAAGGCGTGGACGAATAGTGAGAAAGAATACGCCGGTGATATCCTGTGAATCTTACTTTTTACTTTGCCGAAGATCGTATTTGATTTTGATCAATTTACGACATCGATATAGGATTGCTTTATCGATTAAGAGAAGATTGTGGTGCATTTAAATAATGGTGCTATGTAGGTACACATATAAAAACAATATAAGAGATAAACGAATATACAAATTTTCAAGTCCGGTCGTTTATCGAAATATTTAATAGAAATATGCGAGCGATAATTTAAATGATACGAAATAAAATACGATATAAAGTATGCTTCCGTTATTTGAAAAAGTCTATTGCTTAGAGTTTGATCTTTGATAGATCCTATACGTAATGTATTTTATTTCCTTTTGTGACATTCATGATGTCTGATTTCTGAAAGTATAGTAATACAGATGAAGTTGTTTATTAATACTTTAAGATTTTTTGAAGGATTATATGTGACATATACATGGTAAGTGTGTACTCGTAGGAAACAGTAGCTGCTCCTGCAAACGTATTAATTAAACGTAATAATTTAATTCTTATTTAAATTTATTAATTCTTAATTAGCAATTCTCATTCAATTTCTGTACATTTCATTTCTATAAGAATATTTTAGTTTCATCATTATCGAGAAATACTTTTACGAAAAAGATTCTGAAGTAAAATAAATATATATATCAAGTTTTTAAATGCACGATTTATTATTATTTATTAAATATATTTTTATAAATTGCTTCGTTAATATTTTGTTAATATACCGACGTATTAAATTTCTCTAGCTTTTACGTACGTACATTTAACAAGAAAAATGTGCATGTTATTTTAGCTTCAGGAGGATTATTCAAAAGTTTATGCGTTATTTGAAAAATGGGATACGAGTTGTATACAAACATAAAAGTTGAAAATATAGCTTAGAATATTTTATCCGCTTCAATTTGATATATGTACAACGCAAACACAATTTATGTTATAGCGTTATCTCGGATTGCAAATATTGAATTCTTCAGGAAAGTGGACGTAGCTGATATTTCAAGACATTTTTTTGAAAAATATACAGTGACCTAAATTACGCAATATTTAAATTCAGTAATAATCCTTGAAACGACGCAGAAGATTTCAACCCTTTTTAACAAGAAATACAAAAACAAAAACACGTCTTACACATATTTTGCATGTTTTGTATCCCCAATCAATAGTTCGTACAATTATATCATTAATTCGTAATTTATACAAATTTGTCGTTTTAATTATCTTCAAATTTTGTTTCGACATTTCCTAAATCTGAAAATTTTTCGAAGAAATCCTTGAAATTTCTCATTTTTAGAAATAATCTTCACGAAGATACTTTCAAATTATTTTTAAGCTTATTTTGTCATTACATCGAAAAGAACGGATTTCTAACGTAATGTCGTACTTGGATTAACGTAAAATGATATAGTGCTTTTATAACATAATTATTTAGTTAAATTAAATAATTATCTAATACGTAAGTAGGTAGTATACGAGACATATTTCCTGTTTCATACGGCATAACGCTATATGTATTTACCGGTAATGTTTTATTATGAAAGTAATTTCGTAAAAATATGCTGACATCATGAAAATATTAACGGTGTATGCAAAGATTGCAGTCAATGTAACGAACATGTTATTCAACTTGCTATTCAAGGACTTAATTTCCGTTCTCTCGATTTTTCATCCGGTGTTTATTGTGTAAGATCAGAGTCTTGTTTCATTCGTCTTGATTTCGTCTTGAAACAACGAGCTTCCTTTACGTAAAATTTCTACGTGAAATATTGATTTATAACAACAGTTCGTTGCTCTCTGTAAAGTGAAGTTTATCCTAAAATAATTAGTGAAAGATGTCGGATGTGGTGTATATTGCCGTTTCGACGAGTAAGAATGTTTCAAAATATAACGCATGTCTATATACTTTAAGGATACGAATAAAAAGCTCTTTGTACTTTGAAATTGATACTTTGAATCGGGAAACTTGGACACATTTCATCCTGGCTGATTTAACACGAACACGTACATACTTTCAATTTTTCAAATTACTATGACGTTACTATGATTACGTAGACGAATTAGAGATAAAAGTTTCCAACGCTGTACTGTTGTATTATATTTAAACATTATAGTAGCAGTAGTTTTTTTACTAGGAAATTATTAGATATAACTTTTTACTAAAATTCATGTCGAAATTATCAAATACGAATGTACTAATATAAGTATAAATATCTCGATATAAATATTATTTCCAAGAATAATTTTTCGAGAAGCTACGCTCGATTATTTTTGCAACCTATTTTGTCACGATATTAAAAATATAGATATTAAGATAATATTAATATTAAGATAAATAAATATCAGGACTATCGTTAAATAGGATAGTTTACCGACGAGTAATTCGAAAATTCTCTTACAATACGATATATTGTATAATTTAATCACCTGATATCGAATTACCCGTTGTATTAATTTTTCATTAAACAAAATTACGTAATATGTGTATGAAACATCAGATTTATTCTGATAATATCCTTCTCGTACGAGTAAAAGTTAAGAGCTCGAAGCAGAGTTTTTTTAATCTCAATATACATATTTTTAACCGAGCGATTTAACCGAGAGAGAGAGAGAGAGAGGAGATACCGTGGTCCGGACATTATTTTCGCGGATAAATTAATGTTCATCGGTGCATTATCAATTTATTCGCTGATATATGTGTCCGTTATCGCTCAACATAGAATAGTATTTGTCAAGGTACGATTGTTTATTCCAGAATTTTTAGTAAATTATCGAAGGCGATGGATTTGTTTAAAACGCGATATTCGATACAATGTTTCATTGATTGAAAAACGTTGTTGGTCGTGATTACAACGGTTGCTTGGTGAGATAGACGAATTCTCGTTCATCTAGCAATCATATCGTATAAACTGTGAAACTTGGGAAATTTCAGGTAGGAACGTGACTTCCAGATTCGATTTGAAGCAGCTCCTTCTACGAAGGATACCGATCCTGGCATGGCTGCCTCGATATAGTTTGTCGAAACTTCTGCACGATGTTTTGGCAGGATTGACCGTTGGTTTGACTGCTATACCACAGGGTATAGCTTACGCAATTGTGGCCGGACTTCCAGCTCAGGTGTGTACATTTGTTCGATAGTGTTGGACTTTCTTCTTGTTGAATTTAAAATAAAGTTTCGGAGAACACAGACGCGAGATAGATCTCCATCGTTGAAACGTAACTAGCAATTCTCTTACGTTACGCTCTGTCATTTTGTTTTTCATCGATTTTTTTTTCATTGCAGGTATTTAAATAGAATGTTTCCATGTTTTTCATTCAGATCGATCCATTCGTCGAAAGTATTTAAACGAATCTGCTTGTCTGAAATTAAACGAGTCGCGTTTTTAAAAGAAGCGTTACGGTGCGAAGAAGCGCGAAAAAAGTAAAATGTAGAATAATCTTCTAATTTTATTACATAATCGTACATTTGATAGCGATAGTCGTTACTTATTTGAGATTTATTGAACATCGAAAAATGGTTTATCCTAACGTTAGAGGTGCTTCGATTTCTTCAAAATTTCATAAAGAACGTAGAATCTAAGCGGACGTAATAGCGATGGAAAAAATGTTAAGCAAATCACTGGAATTCCTTTTTATAGTACGTAATGTTAACACTTTGATTGCCACGTTGCTCATATATGACCGGCCACGGTTTCTCTTACGACGCCACAGTGGTCATTGGTGATCGGAGCGCTTGAACTTTTTACAATTGTAAAAATTGTATGAAAATTGACAATTAGGGCATTTTCAATATAACCGATAAATAGAAGATACTTTGAAACAAAAAGTACCCCATTGAACAATTAAACATTTTTATTAGAACATCGATAAAAAAAAAGGAGAACAAATCTTGCATCTAACGGTGCACTGTGTTTGCATTCATATCTTTGAGGAGTAATCTACGAATATTATTATAAACATTATATTATATTATAAACAGCTTAAAAAGTAATCGTAAATGCTGCTTTATAATCATATATATAATTGAAGTTAGAAGTGTGCACATACCTTAATATTATATATAGAACGAGCAAATACTGTTTAATAATATCTTCTACACGGTTCAACGATATATTCTGGACGTTTTGTTTACCACGAAATAACGAATGCGAATGGTTCGTTGAAATAAACGAAGCCTTGTTATAATATGTCGCCACTGTGACCATCAATAGGATAAACGGTCCATCGGGGTAGAATGTTGTCTTGCATCGTCAATTTATTATTATTTTGCCATTATATGCTTTGAATAATAAAAATACTTCCGTGGCGTCCTGAACGAAACGTGTGATTTCGGCGTGGCAGCCAACGTGTTAAGAAACAAAATTTCATATAAATTGATTGAAAGAAAAGAGTGTAAATGAAGAATATTAAGGCAAAGTTGATCCTTAATGAGCTAAAAATCTATGAGCTAAAATTCACACACTTCGCATTTACACGTTAGGATAATTAGTAAAAGTATTACTATTAGTGGTAGATGCACAGTCGAAGGAAGTAGGTTTTTAGGTGACTTTTTACGCAAATAGATCATTTGAAATATTCTTTCGAATCTTTTACACGGTTTCACGAGCAATAAAATCCTTCCTAATCGTTGCATGAATTTTGAACGCCGTTATTTTAATTATTCCGAGCGTTCCTGTTAATATATACAAAACGATAAAAATGCATTTATTCGCGTTGCTCGTCACTTTCGTTACTATTTTATATTATTAAATACCGATTCGAGCGAAACAATATCGTTTGGTTTGTTGAAAAATGCTTTTTGTTAATCAACTCGTTTCCATAAAAAAGAGAAACGGTGTTCGTTTCACAGCGCGAGAAAATCAAGGTAAACGTATTGATCATCCGATATAAACGAATCTTTCACGAATCGAAGCTAAGCTATCGTTCAAATTGCAAATTTTACATTTTGAATAAAATGAAAATGAAAGAGGAAAGAGACGGAACGTGTGGATAAAACATAAAAGGAAGACTGTAGCGCGACGTTTAGTTTACCTTGCGAATGTAATCGCGTGTTGTTGTTTCTCGACGATGGGAAAAAAATATTGATAAAAACGAACAGTTCGATGGAATGGTAGCCGGAAAGGCGGTTCTCGTTAGATAAACTTTTGAAAACTTCAGTACGGCCTCTACAGCAGTTTCGTGGGATGCTTGGTTTACTTGGTGTTCGGTAGCTGCAAGGACATCACTGTGGGTCCTACGGCAATAATGGCATTACTGTCGCAAAATCATGTTATAAGACTGGGAGATGATATCGCGGTAAGTGCAGCTTCGCGTTTCTCATAAGACTAAGCTATCTCTATTTTCGAATCGGAAATTTCTGCGAGAAAATCAAACGCGCTTGATAACAAAAAAATAAAAAACTTTAGAAGAAAACTTTGTAAGCAACTTTAATATTCCTCTTTTCAAGTACATACGTTTTGTTTTTGAGAACTTTTATGAAATAACGCGATAAACAAATTTATCGCTATTCAAAGGATAAGAGTCGTATCGTTCGGATATTGGCTACCTTGTTATTTAAACTCTACAAGCGAGTAAAACAGTTGTCTTTTCGTTTAAATAGATATTTAAATAGATAGCTTCTTTACTTGCAATATTTTGTGATTATGTATTTTCTAGTTGAGCGGTATTTATCAACAGTATGTTCAAATAATGTGAAAAAAGGGATCGTATTTAAAATATGAAACAAAGTTCTGAGAAAGAATGATATAGTAAATTCGAAGTGAAGGATAGTGTACGAGATAGCTGATATATTTGAGACGGAAATAGCGACTTTTTAAGAAATTGTAGGTGCTACTGGGTTACAAAGTTTTTCCTCGTCCGTTTTGCTCGCCAGACCTTTCTCTTTTAGATTGCTATCTACAATATTTAGAAGTCTGGCTAACTTTCTTAAAGAAAAGCGTCTGATTAACCAGGAAAGAGCGGAAATTCCATTTGAAAGAAGCTCGTCAAATTCGTACAAGGCCAGTTTCTCGAGTCGCAGATTACGATCTCGTTGTTTCATAAAGCTTTCGATGTACCTTTCTAAACATTTCGCGGAGTACATAAAACTGTCGCATGCAAAATTTCATAACTTATCCAAATCTAAGAACGTATATGTACATATATTACTAAAAACTTGGTTGATCGTATCTGATTTATATTACAAAGTAAATGGATAAATTGTTAAATGGAATCTAAAGTAAACGCGATTATTTGCTGAAATTGCAACGAGCGAATCTTTTACTTTCTCAGGTGCTTCTATGTTTCCTGACAGGCTGCGTGATTACGTTTATGGGATTGTTCCGCTTGGGATTTCTTGTGCAGTTTGTTAGCATGCCGGTGATCTCTGGATTTACTAACGCAGCTGCAATAATAATTGGAACATCTCAGTTGGGCACGTTGCTCGGTTTGAGTGGCAGAAGCGATTCCTTTATCGATGCCGTTACCAAAGTTGTCAATCACGTAAATGAAGTTACTTTTTGGGACCCGATATTAGGAGTCTGTTCGATGATCTTACTCGTTTGTCTTAAAGTAAGATTATTCTTTTTCATTATTTTAATATATGCTTTTAATATGTTATATACATATATGTATATTTTATTGTAATTTCGAATTCACGATTCAGTAGTATATGGACGGAGGTAGCTGAAAGACACGAAAATATTTTTAGCGTAAATTCCACTTTAATGCGCGTTTTAATTTTTAGAGATTTTAATTCCGCGAATATTTTGATTATGAAATATTCTCCATAAAGTAACCACGTTAAACATAAATTTAGTACTTTTAATTATTGGAATTTATCTATTTACGATTTGGTTGATATTCGTTGATCGAAAAGTAACAAAATCACAAAAAACGTAATTATAGAAACTTCGGAAACGAAAATGATTCACCGCAGAACATATTTAATACTAATCGTTGAAAGTTCGTGGAACGAGAACGCGATATTTGAAATCATTAACGATGTTGTATTAAAAATATCCTGTAAAAATGAATTATATTTAGGAACTGAACTTCACTCTCTTAAATAACGCGTTTGCTTAACTATCGCGAAACAGAAATTACCTGCGAAGAAAAGCGGCACGGCGTTGCAAAAATTCATGTGGGTAACATCGTTGGCGAGGAACGCTGTAGTCGTCATTGTTGGAATAATATTAAGCTATTCGTTATACTCTTACGGTATTAAACCCTTTAAAATTACTGGACATATAACGGAAGGTTTACCGCCGTTCTCTCCGCCACCATTTTCTCTTGTGAAAGGAAACCATACGTATAACTTTGAGGAGTTAATTGGCGAACTCGGAAGCACTGTCATTTCAGTCCCGCTGATTGCCATTTTGGAGAGCATTGCCATTGCTAAAGCTTTTGGTACGTTCAGAGTTAAATGAAAATATTAATTTAATAATTTCTTATATACATCTTTTATCTATATAAATTACTGAATATATAAATACGATTGTTTATCATTATCATTTTCTTTGTTTAATCCTCGTATCTTAACGCAGAAAAAAGAATTTCTCAACTGTATTTATATTTAAAGATTACAAATAACTCGGCAGCAACGTTAAAACATTAAATTAAAATTCAAACGAAGTGGAAGTTAAATTAAGAGGAAACAAAGCTGGTACTTTCAAAGGTCCGAAGTTGCTACGTTAAATTATATCGTTTCAACTTCGCATGGAAGTTTCAGTAACGAGTATTTGAAAACAAAATTAATTATAATATCCCTTTGTGCGTATTATAACGTAACGCAACAGCAGATACATCAAATATATTCAATAATTTAATATAAATAAAAAATGCCTCCTTCGCTACTGGTTTATCTTACTTGTACGTATATCAGAATCACCGACTTTCCATCGCTAATTATATTTCATAATTTCACGTTTAATATTTTCATCTTTCACAATTATCGTTACCAATGATTTTTCTCGCTACCGCGATATCTGTTTCGCGTATTTAACACTTTGATTGCCACGCCGAAATTACACGTTTCGCTCAGCAAGCCACGAGAGTATTTTTATTATTCAAAGCATATAATGGCAAAATAATAATAAATTGACGATGTAAGACAACATTCTACCTCGATGGACCGTTTATCTTATTGGTGGTCACGGGTGACCGCAGTGGCGACATATTATAACAAGGCTTCGTTCATTTCAACGAACCATTCGCTTTCGTTATTTCGTGGTAAACAAAACGTCCAGAATATATCGTTGAACCGTGTAGAAGATATTATTAAACAGTATTTGCTCGTTCTATATATAATATTAAGGTATGTGCACACTTCTAACTTCAATTATATATATGATTATAAAGCAACATTTACGATTACTTTTTAAGCTATGTTTATAATGATATTCGTAGATTACCCCTCAAAGATATGGATGCAAACACAGTGCACCGTTAGATGCAAGATTTATTCTCATTTTTTTTATCGATGTTCTAATAAAAATGTTTAATTGTTCAATGGGGTACTTTTCGTTTCAAAGTATCTTCCATTTATCGGTTATATTGAAAATGCCCTAACTGTCAATTTTCATACAATTTTTACAATTATAAAAAGTTCAAGCGCTCCGGTCATCAATGACCACCGTGGCAGTCAAAGTATTAAATGCCCCTTACGTGTAACAAAATGATTATATTTTGATATTACGAACGATCCTTGATTTCTACGATTATATTTATTCGAAATTGTATTGCAACCGGTAGAAACGTTTTAATCATTGGAAACCCTAATTTCTAATATTTCTAAATAAATAAAAAAATCCTATATTAGTTTGTATGGTAAAATCTGTGTCTTGTAGCCAAAGGGAAGACCGTTGATGCTAATCAAGAGATGCTGGCTTTGGGACTGTGCAACCTTTTCGGCAGCTTTTCTCGATCAATGCCAACCACAGGAAGCTTCACAAGGACCGCCGTAAACAACGCTTCGGGTGTAAAAACACCGATGGGCGGTGTAATTACTGGATGCCTGGTGCTTTTAGCGTGCGGCCTTCTGACCTCGACTTTCCAATTCATCCCGAAGGCAACACTCGCTGCAGTCATTATAGTCGCCATGTACTACATGCTTGAACTTCATATTTTCACCGTACTTTGGAGAACGAAAAGTAAAGATCCGATTAAGAGGAAAAAAATTACGTTCAACGCATCGTACCCGGCTTCGTCTCAGCTTTTTACCCCTAAGAGATTGAAAAGTCTTTCAAAAGTCTCTCTATGCGTATATTCTGACGGAAAAATATTAGACGCGATATTCTTTCGTTTATTTAGCCCTTCAATGTGGAAGTAACCGAGACGCGTCTCGCGATGAATTTATTTCTTAAAAAGAATATGCTCGTTAACAGGGCCACTGTTAAGCTTCGCTAAAGCTTAGCGTTGCATAAAAGTCGTAGAAAGTATCGAACAAGGTTTTGCAGTTAGTTATCCAATATTAGAACTATCAAGCCAGACAAAACCATCGGTACTGGGCTCCTTGTCCTTGTAATTACTAAACGAACGAATGTTTTTAATAACAATATCGATGTTTATTTTTATCACAAACACGATGACATATACTTATGTATTTTCGTCATACTGTTTTAATTTTGTTTGGTAAAACGAAGATTGGTAGTTCTAATGTTAAGAAGTTTAACAACAACCTTGTAAGATACGTTGATATGCATCAACTATACAAAACTGGGATTAAGGAAACGTTTGATACATTTTGATAGTTTACGATGATATTACGTGATAGAGTGATAAGTTACGATCGAAGACTGCGGTATAATTAAAAATTTTACAAATTGAAAGGATTTGAACTTTCGATAATCAATTTAAACACGAAGATCACGGGACAAAAACATGACAAATACATTTTTCTCGATATTCCGATTTTAATGTCGTTTCACGATTAAACCAGCTGAATCCTGATACGATATAATCGAAGACCACAGGACGAGAACGTGAGCGATCTTAAGATTTAATATTCGATTGTATCAACATTAATCATCTCTACGCTATCAAAATTGTCCCTGTGTTTGGTCGTGGGTTGTGATCGGTTCATAGATTTATCACCTATTTCTGAGAGACATAGTTTGAAACCTAACGTGAAAAGAAAAAAGAAACGCTCTTCACATTATTTAAACACGATTATTATTCATCTTGATCTTCAAAGTTCACGCGGTAAAACACGATAAATCTATTTCTATTTATTTTTTACTTTCTACGTTAATTTGTTATATAGTAATATAACATATGAAAATCTTTAATTTTCATGTTTCAACATTGTCGAGCGTAGCAAAGTTAATCACGACAACGCTATTTATCATATTATTTGTTAACTCAAATGGAACATTTTAACGCGATATAGTTTAACGAAGGTTGCCACTTTAGCCTAAAGATTACACCTCCGAAATAAGCGATAAATATATTTATAAACATCGGAAAAATACCACGAGCATAATAAATATTAATCGTTGAAAGGTTCGAGGAACGGATTATACGCGCACTTAATCTCAAACAACTTTAGTACACGAAGATAGTCGACAGCACAGTGAATTTAAAAATTGCCTTGCTACAAAAAGAGAAAAATATGATTTATCGTATTTTCCCTGTGATCTTCGATTCATTGTATAATTTATTTTCACGCGCCAACTGGCAACATCTGCCATGTAGAATGCCATTTTACGATATCATCGGTTCTCCTGTCTAGTCCCAATGATAGTTCACTCGCCTCACGGGAATTCTATTCATACGACAATCGGCTGTGTCGTAGGATCGTAGTAATTTAGCGTTTGTCTCTACTCGTAGAGACCGATTTGATACCTTTGACGGTGACTTTGTTGAGCTGCTTGGCAATTGGTCCAGAATACGGCATGATTGCCGGGATCGCGGTAAATCTAATTCTCCTGCTCTATTTCGCGGCCAGACCTGGATTATTGATCGAGGAGCGTGTTGTCGATGGGCTGACGATTCTGTTTGTATCGCCGAAACAATCGTTGAGCTACCCAGCTGCGGAATATCTTCGTGAACGGGTGATGTCGTGGTGAGTAAAGTCGCCATAATCGCGTTTCTCTGGCTTTGTAATTGGATCATAAATCGGCGGTTTCGCGAGCCTTCTGTCAGACCGTTCGTTTTATTTACCTCGAGTAACTTGACATTATTGTTCTTTAGGTGTGATGCCAGAGTAGGAACTATTCCCGTGGTAGTGGAAGGTCGTCACGTGCTTAGAATCGATGCAACCGTCGCCAAGAACCTCGCTTTGCTGCTGGCCGACTTGGAAACCAGGGACCAGAAGGTGGTGTTCTGGAATTGGTGCGAGGAAGCCAAGAGAACTTTGATAAGCTACGACGCTTCTCTCGCGATGTCCTTCAGAAGTTCCGGCAGCATAGCTCAAATATTTTCAGGTAGAATCGCGTCACCTCATGTTCCACGCGAGTGAAATTTTGAATCTAACGAATTCACGGGACACTTGCCTCTGAGATCTTCCTAAGCTTCGTTTAACGAGAGCTGCTCTTCTCTTTTCAACCTGTTCGCGTTTAACGAAGCCTCGCGAAACGCTGAACGTATTTTATTTAACGATGGAACACGCCTCGGCCAAGATTAGTTCTTCGCGCAACTTCAGTCGCCTTCAATTTGCCTTTCGATGCATCAACATCTATTGAAATTGCACGAACCGCGCCGAAAGTGTCATTTCAAACAGCATCTCGACCAATCGTTTTATGAAAAGATGATCAAGAGATCGTGCTTCTCGTTATTCGATGAAAAATCCGATGGAATAAAGGCGCCGCGTTTTTATATGTATGTAAAAAGAGGAAACGTATTTAATCATTCGTACGAAGAAATAATTTTCTTTATCGCGAAACATTTGTACAGCATTTGGCTTGACCGAACGCGTTATTTAAATATTTTTAATTGTTTTCTGTAAAATATTCGATTGCGATGACGAATTAAATGGTGTTAGATCCAAGTATCCATACGTAGTTGTATCGTAATATTTACAGTACTGTAAAATTGACTTGTTTTCTTTTTCTATTTAACGATAGAGATAGAATATGAGAGAGATATTTCATCTGACATTAGCTTACGAAAGAAGACGAATAAGTCTGATAACGTTTGCTTTAAGAAAATTACCTGCACATATATTAAAATTAATTTCGCAAATGGTTATTTAACTATTCCGTGGAAAAATAGTGAAAATTTTTGCCACATTTCGTAAAATCACAATTTTAACCATTATTTTAAACGCTACGTTTATTTCAAGATAATACACGTTTTTTATTCTTATCTTCCTAATTTATCTAATTTTACGTTTCAGACGGGAAAACACGAACTATAATCATGTTTTTCCAATTTACAACTAGATATAATCTTTTTCAATTTTCCTTCAATTATTGTGAAATAATCGTGATCGCGTGTTGTTTTGCGCTCAACCACGATAACGATAGATTTTTTAATCCTTAACTATCATGTGTGAAAGTTTTCCGTAGTGTATATTTAAAAAATTGAACAATTAATACAGTTGAATGTGTCGAATTAAATGTTTTACTATTATTCGATATTAGATGAAGAGTAGAAAATTATTGTTTGCAGCGGATGCAAACGATAACGTTGCGGTAATATTATTACAGGATGGTAATATTAAAATAAAATTATTCATAAAGGATACAGTTTCACTTATAATAGCTTTTAAGTATTAACGTTGAATCGTGTAAATATAGGATTCAGTATTGAAAGTATCGAAGGATTTCGATTCGTTTCACCTATAAATAACGTTTGCGTAACCGCGCGATGCCGATTGACGGAAATGCTTTGCTCGGAAAATGAAACTTTATTCGAATGTTTCCATGAATAATCAGCAGAAGGTTTCATACGAGAAATTTTCATCGTGACTATATGATTTTGATGGAGAATTGCGAGCATTTACATATGGTTCTACTATTTTGTATGTACATGTAAAATTAATCTTTCCAGATGTGCATGAGAGTATCGGTTGAATTGAATCAAACGATGATGTCCAATTTTATTTGTTATTCGGTATGAATTATCGCTCATATATCTGAGAACTTTAGCCGTTTTGTAACAGAAATATATGTCAACATGTTCAGATTAATAATAAATTAACAATTTGAAGCAACGCTTATTATGTTTCTTATGGAGTTATCAGTCTGGAAATCCAAATTACCTGTTAAACATAGCAAAAATATATATTATTATTTATTACTCTAATAGATTTTATTATATACTACTTCGTGTATTTACCATTTAAATACTGCAACCAGTTGTATTAACATCAGAAGATATTCTCTTACAGTTTGGAAGTCCCATTTTTATTTATTCCATAACGTAAAAATTCAAGAAACTGGAGATTAAGAATTTGTCAAGTAACGAAACAGTTCTACGATATTGGACAATTACAAACATCAGTTTTATTATTGCATATTGGTCTTTGAAAATTAATTTTATCGCAAATTTTAATCACAATATTTTATTATACATAGGTAAATGTATGTATGGTGATTATACAGAACAAAATCATTGCAATTCGATTTATTAGTAATTTTGTGATTAAAATACATTTTGTCAAAACTAAACAAATGTTCGGATACTTTTGAGTGGTAACGTATGCGTTACATTTGAGATTATGTTTGAGTAGCTTCTTTCAGAAATTTAACATTATCAATTAGTAATTCGTGTAATCTTTATATGACGATGCTTACAAATTCGCTTCTAATTTACAAAAAAGTTTAAACAGAAAGATCTGGAATATCAAATTCTAACTATCTCTGCATAATTATTATTCATATTTTTAATTTGGTATTACGTTGGAATATAATTCTACTTTGTAGCTTTGACGCGAATCTTTTAAATAGTAATCACATTTCCCAGTTTAGTTCAGCATAATTGAAACAAAATGATAATGTACCTGCAATAGAAATATAATAGTATTTTTATTATGAAATATTTCTATAATTTTACATATACTTTTTATACTCAAGGCCACCTGAAATTCATAGTATTACAGATCGTTGGATTTGCCTTGATCTCACGTATCATATCGTAATGGCAAAAATACGTAGATCCATTTTAAAAACCTGCGATGACCTTGAAATCTCAAGAAAAATGACCTTCAGGAAATTTTTTATCCGTCATCGCGTTAGTCCCTTCGAACTAAATGTTCTTCTTCTCTGACATTTTTGCGAGATATATCGGATGTTCGAGTTAGGTGGGACATCCTGTACATTACTCTAATACATTTAAGTGTAACGACACGAACATGCATTATTTTCACACTGCTTGTGCGACAAAAATATCAAGATTATCTACTGCGTACGTACAATAGTTAATTTAAGCTATTATTTAACATTATACTTCTTTGTTTCATTATATCATTTATCAAAATCCAGTTTATCGCATATATGCACAAATACATAAATACGAAGCATTAAAATTGCGTATTGTTTTAAACCTGATTGTTTAAATTATTGCAATAATTCTTCACCTTCGTGCCATGTTATCATTCAATTAAAAAACGATGCGGATAGAGTATAATTAAACTTTTCGTTAATAACTGTGGAACATCCTCTTTCTACTATTTGAAAATAGATTTCTCATTTCTTTCTTTTATATCAATATAAATTATCGACTGATTTGACATGATTCAATGGTATTAAAATATAAAAGTTAAAAATATATCGCGCGAGGGTGCTTCCGCGCCCTTTTCTCCCCCGCGCGAGTACGCATGTGCAAAAAATATCTCACGTTCATAGTTGCGCGCGCATCGATGATCGACCAATAAGGAAGCTGGGTAGTAGAGGGTGCTTCGATCGATGCACTCGCCCTAGGAGTGTGCGCCAGTGGGCGACCGTTTACAACGCGATAAGCGTCGCGGCGCCCTCAACGACAGGCAAGTTGAGGACGTTGTCCTAGTACGTCCGCTTTCGCATTCGGTTGTGTTTCCTCGCGCGGGTTCGTTCGCGTCAATTCGTAGGGAACAAGGTCCTCGGTTCCGGTGAATCGTCGCTTGTCGGTGTTGTTATATTTTTTGTTTACGACGAGGCGACCGTCAATGCGATCGCAACGAAGCAATGAGCTAAAAGATCACGAGTAACGACAACTGTCAAAAAGATGCCGGTACACCGATTGAACACGGGAAATGCGGGCCAGCTGGAGAGTGTTGCTGCGTAATCGTGAGTAATTTTTGAATTTTATTTGTCGATGTCATTCCGCGAAATGTGATTACCGGGACGTAATTCGAACTCGTGCCAAATACTTTCCTATAAAGGTTAATGTACTTGGCAGTTCAATTTCTGTCACGATTAACCGATATACGAGGACGAAATGTTGTCTCGTGGATTCGTACATGTGTGTCACGATTCGGATATCCATAGTCCGATCAAACCAACTTTTTGTATTTTCTTTGGACTTCTAGTTTATTTTGTATCCTCCTGTTTCATTTTTTAATCTCCTGTCATTCGAATCGATTAACAATTCTGTTTGATATTTTAAAATTAGAAATTCATTCTCCTTTGCGATTTTAGTAGGTTAAGTGTAAATATCGATTGGAATTTGTTTTAAAAATATTTTCCTTGCGATTAGAAATTGTTGGATAAATTTTCTTGCACGAATCACTGCTATAATTTCGTACGTTTAAAAATTGAAATAATTCTAATTGGAGTACAGGTGATATCATTTTTATTAAAAATACGAAATAAAGGCTGTATTTTAGTGATAAAAAATTATGTGACAGTTTTCATTTAATAATATCGCTTATTATTTACATAGTATCTGATAGAATCGTAGAATGTTATACATCGTAGAAAATACATAAAAAATTTTATATTATTTTTAATTTATTAGTTTCACTTATCGCGACGATATATTAATGGGAAAAACAAGACGTATATTAATACAAATCAATTGAAAAGACGTAACAGGCAATAACAAATTTTTGTGTAGACTGCGTGCAGTTCAGATACCAATTTTTGATTACATACATTGTGACAACGGAAGTCAACATACTGCTGACATACTTATGTATGTATGTGTATACCACCTAATGAATGGCAAGAGTAGCCAGGACAAATTTTAATTTAATCGAACAATCTTGTCGACCTCGTGCATAATTATCAACCGTGTTTCATTCATTTAAAATGTTGTTGAAAAGTATTTTTAAACAAAGAAGAATTAGAGATGTGTGAAGATTTTCTATTTCTATATAATTCGAAATATTTTATACAACGAATTATAAAAATTGGAAAAGTATAAATGGAATTATAATTAATATTTTGGTAAGTAACAAGATATGGCGAGAAAATTCATGAATTTTATATTTAAAATACATCATGAATTTTGAATGACTTATAAAAATATAAACGAAATTATATTAGATTATTAATTAAAGAAGAAATTAATGAAAACTACAAATATTAATTACAAATATTAAAAATTGTAATCAAAATCAATGTAGCTTTATTTAATTTTTACTTAACAATTTTGTTCGTATCGTGTAGTTGAAATTATTAAATAGAAAATAAAGATACTTGTAGACTTTTTAATCACGTGCAAACAGGTGCTCTCGATGTCCCTTCTTGAGCCATATAAAAATCCTCTTGATTCATTTGCTTGTGAAGTTTCAATTTTAAAAATTCTACACTGTAATTGGATAAATTTTATTTAAAAATTAAAAGTATTTTCAACATATTAATTTTAAAGTTGAAGTCAGATAGAAATTTCTATAATGGACAATTTAATGTTTAATGTAATGGACGAACATTTATTATATCGTAAAGAAATGACGTACAATAATGCGCCGTAATTAGGATACCTATAATTAGAAGTTCATTAGATTTCTAGATAATTTTGGCGAATTAATTAAATGCTGGAAATGAGGTTGATGTTCCGCATTTAATATGACGGTACTGAACAGAGTGAAATTCATCATTTAATAGTTTAATGGAACTTATTGAGAAATTGGATGAATCATTCTAATTATTGTTCAATCAGTTTTCTATTTTTTTAGATCATATTATATACATATTACTATATATATATGTTGAATATAACAGTATAATTTTTAGTATTTTTGTGGCAAGTTTTAATATGTTAGTAGATATAATTAATAAAGATTTATTATCTTACTTTTATTTTTTAAATAAACTGAAACCGCTACATTATGTTTATTCTATTATTTATATACTATATTTGGTAAGTAACAAATAATTGTTTCTACGCAATAAAATTAAAACCTATTTAGACGATAATTGGGAGAGCACAATGGTAAGAAAATATTCGTGTTAATTTTAAGTTATTATGAGAACATATGATATACAAAAGTTCCTATAATTTATTGAAAGGACAAATTTTATATAAATATGGGAAAATAAAATCTTATTACGTACTTTGTTGAAAGATAGATCTAATTTGAATAGATAATTTAACTATTTCGAGTTTCGTCCCTGAAAAATCCTCCAAAGTAACACTTTAGAGATTTTGTTGAATGTTAATCCGTTTTCAGGATCTTAGTTATCCTGTTTTAGTTACGGCAAGTAGCCTGCGGTAACTATAAAATCTAAAGAACCTTAATTGTAAGAATTGCATAGAATAGTTGTTTTTTTTTATGTATCAGTATTGGACAGTAATATCAAATTTAAAATATTAATTTACGATAATTCAAATATAATTTTACAGTAATTCAAATGTTATTACTTGATAATATCAATATTCTTTATGAATATTAATGTTAATAGCTATTATCACTTCGATATAATTTCAACGTCTATAAATTTTCTATATATCAATAAATACGTAATTTATAGTTTCAATACCAAAAGGTTATTATAAATAATCATATTAGTTTTATTTGTTTATATATTTTATTACAAAAGATGGTTATGCTACTTTCTCAATATTTTTTATCATAAATGTTTGTAGCAAAGATAAAAAGGAATTTCATATTTTTATAAGTTATTTTTTATACACAATGTCATGAATAGATTTTTAAATATTTTTTCAATATTTTGTACACGCAATATCTTGGATCGAATAAACAATTTAAATTTGTCATAGCTTCTACGTAATGGTGAGACTATGCACGTTTTAAAATTAACAAATTCAGAAACGAGTTCAAATTAATATAAAATAAATAGAGTTATAGCTTATATAAATTGCAAATTGAAATAAATATCTTGGAGATTTTGTAATACAAACAATTTGTTGGGTTTGAAATATTTTATGGAATCAGGAACATTCATTTATTTATGTAGATAATAATATTTTCGTAATGCGTTTTTATGAAAACTTTTATAAAAATACGTTTACTATAGAAAACATATACCTTATATCGAATGTTTTATTTGCAACAAAAATAACAAGATTTCAACTTGTAATAAAGTAACGAAAAAATAATCCAAGTAACAAAACTTCATACTCGGTAAGGTTTTTGGTAAATTTTCCTGTAAATCAAAAAAGAAAGAAAGCATATTTATTACAAAATTTTTATTCTACACGCGTTAATATATAGTCCGAAACAATTGTGTTTCTTTTATTATTTGTTGGAAAATAAGTTTTCGTCGATTCATTTAAAAGATTACGTAGAATATAGCGTATTTTGATTCCCAATTTCACGCGCACTAACTCTTCTCATATTGATTCACAGCTTCTTGCGTATAGTTAAGTGAGCTTTATTGAATTTTCTATAACCCTGTGTTAAAAACTATATATTTATGTGTCTACGTCTCTCAACATTTTTTTGCTTTAGCCATTACTATACTCTGTTGTATTTTATCAGCGTCGTATAAGTAAGAAAGTAATAGCGTTTTTTATGGATCTTGTGAAAAGTTAAAAGTCAAGAAGAAAATCAATCTATATACATATTATATTATTAATCTTATTTGATCACTTCTAATAAATAGTATATACTAGACATTATATATTAAATATACATATATACTAAATACTATACTATACATTATATATAGTTATATATAGTAATATTATATAGTAATATATATATATAGTAATATACATACATAATATATACGTAGGTAACTGTGTTCTATTTCATACCTTGTGTATTGGAATTTTAATTTTGTCACAAAAATATAAATTCTATTCATAATATACAGGGTGGTTGGTAACTGGTGGTACAAGCGGAAATGGGGTGATTCTAGGCGAAAAAAGAAGTCGAAAATGTAGAATAAAAATTTTTCGTTTGAGGCTTTGTTTTCGAGAAAATCGACTTTAAATTTTCGCTCGGTACGCGTGCACTTTATCACGTCTCGTTGTAGATCGTTGTCTCGATGGATATTATCGCAGTTTAAGTTTGTTTTTGCCGTAATGGAAAATTAGGAATACATAATGAAATAGTATGAAGTAATCATAAAGTTTATTATTACAGAAATTGCTGAAAATGTTGCCCATTGTTCGATTGTTCGATGTTCGATTGTTTTAAAGTATGAAAGGCTACAATAAGCGAAAATTCAAAGTCGATTTTCTCGAAAACAAAGCCTTAAACGAAAAATTGTTATTCTACATTTTCGACTTTTTTTTCGCGTAGAATTACCCCCTTTCTGCTTGTATCACCAGTTACCAACCACCCTGTATATATATAATCATATCATATATATATATATATATATTATTACATATGTATATATATAACTTTTATGGATGCAATTTATATTTTTATGTCAAAACAAAAATTTTAGTATACAAGATATTAAATAGAACACAGTTCTTTATATTTTATATTATGTAACTTATATTATATAACTTTTATATATATATCTAACATTTATGAATACAATTTATATTTTTGTGACAAAACAAAAATTCAAGTACATGAGATATTAAATAGAATACAGTTAACTAAATAATATCCTTTTAGTAGACATTTTTTTAAATAGAAATCAATGTATTTCTTTTTCGTGTCATCCCTTACAAGTGGGAGGATGTATGTAGCAGGTGCTACGATTTCTTCTGGCTGTATTTACTGGATCAAGCTGCAGAAATAGAAATATATTTTTGTATTATTTATATATGTGAATTTAATTGACAGGAAAAATAATTCCTATCGTCTATGAAGAGGTTAAAAATTAAATGTTTGTATAATTTCATCGTGAAAGTAATTTAAAATAGTAATTGGTTTGTTAAGTTAAATGAAAAGGAATTGCGTATTGTTACTTGTGATTTATGTTGTATCCTTGGAGAATAACGTTTCAATTAGAAAATTAAATTCTCGATTGCGATTTAAATAAATATTAAAAAATAATAAGAGGATAATATTAAAAATAAATAATAATATACAAAATATAATATATGTGTGTAGTGCTATATAAAAAATAATAAATAAATAGAATTCTTACAGACAGATTCGATTTTGATTGATGAAAATTTATGCATCTCTCGATTTTTACGAAATAACGTTCTTTTTGATACCTAATTTGATACGACTTATCTTAAGACGCTTACAACTTTACATTATTATCCCAATAATTCAATACACATGTTATTATATTAGTACTCTATAGTTTATATACAGCAGTTAGTATTTTTTATTTTTTAAATCATATTCAAAAAGCCTATTAATTCAAGATTATTATATTGTACAGAGTGTGTCACCTAATTATTTTTTGAATTATTCTCTTATTTGTCACGATACATATTATTCATTTATCGTTAAAATAGCCTGCAAGAAAATTAAAATAGGCTGTCAGAGCCAAGATTCTAAGTCTTTTAAAAATAGTTGACAAATTGAAGAAGTTTTATAGAAGCCAAAGGTGTGATTAGCGATTAAGGTAGACGATATTTCGATTTAATATCGTAATACTATAACGAGCAATATTTTGAAAACTTTGAAAGGAACATATATTTAACTCGAAAGTGAAGTACAACGTACAAATAATTTTGCTAATATGAGATAGATCGATAACGTAGTGGATTTTAAAATTGCGCCCTTAAAAAAATAGGAAATTTCACTTATCGTGTTTTTGCTTGCAGAGAAATCATTCAATTAATAACTTTGATTACTAGTTTTAATTAATCATTTTTCGCGTCGTTAAGCAAAGAACATTCCGGTTAGAAACATTCAACGTGTTCTGATACGAGCAGAGAAATGTTTCGGTTTCGATTCGGCGCACCTTACATTCCCATTGAAACTTTGTTAGCAATTTCCGATTGATTACCGACATCACTCGTATCAAACTTGCTTTTATGCTTATCGCCGTCTACGCAAACATGCGTGTTGCAGCACAGCGCACGGTTATATATTATTCACGAAAGTGTATCACTGTTTCAAACGAATGTGGATTGGCAGGTGGAATTCACGATGCAACTCGTAAACGGGACGATTCGGACAGTGGAAACAAGTTGAAGGTGTGTGGGGATAAAATTTTACCGTAGTTCGCTTCCTTTTTCCACGGAATTTAATTCGGGGCTCGCCCAGTATATACGCGTTGTGACTCAAGTTCGATTAATATTTGATTTATCCAGCGCAGGTTAAAAGCGCGGGCTAAAATTTGCTCTTACGAAATTTTTTTTTTGTTTGGGTATCAGATACTTATTCGGTTGGGTATTAAAGTTTCCAACATTGAATATTTTAAAGTTTGCATTATTTTACAAATTTGTTTCTAATTAATTCAAGGTATTAGGGTGCGTAACACGGGTTGAATATTATAGCGGTGTAGGTCAAGATATCGAGTATTTTAATTTAGTTACTTTAGTCAGTTAGTATTTCAACTTTTAAAATCATCATCTCACCAGGCACCATTTTATCATGAAAGTTTCGTAATTAATTAAGTTACAACGCTATTCTTTGGCGGGATACGTTTCCTTAGTTCGAAAGATATAATTACATTTTTGTAATAACAAACGCAGAACGCTATTTTATTAAAGATAACAGTGGATTAACCCGCACCACTATGTTTCTTAGCTCTTTGCACAAAGTGCACCTATTAATTTTTAATATACGTATAGAACATACATTTTTATTCGAATCGAATATATTGGATTGGCAACTAAGTGATTGCGGATTTTGTCATTAGGTGGTATTGACAAAATCTGTAATCACTTAGTTGCCAACCCGATATTATGACGTAGTAGTTTTATTTTGAATTCTTGTTGAGCGATCGAGAATTATCTATATTCTTAAGTTTTTTAGTTCGTGGGACTTCAATTGTCAATTATTAATCTTCTTTTTTTCGTTTTATTGGCTTTTTATTGTTAAAATGATCGTGCACACAAGTTATGAAAATCGATATCAAAAAAGGTTTCGTCGATAATTTTTATATTAGCTTGTGTTATTTTACATCGTAATTATTTCTTATTCTACATCGTTCCTTTGACTTCGTTTTTTAGATTACATTAAGAAAGTCTTATTATACTACAAATTTGTCAATTAATCGATACTTGCGCCTTTCTGCTTCAACCGATTACATAGTTCAAGCGTTTATTGCTATCTCAAGAAAAATTATTGAAATATTAATATAAATTACTTGCAGATAAATCATAATTACCTCTAGACAAACGAGTCTAAAAAACAATTATATCGCTAGTCTGGGTTTAGATTTAAAGAAATTTAATATCATCAACTTATTAACGAATAAATAATGTAAATATATTCTGAAATAGAAATATTGTTGAGAAATTAGAGTTCTACAAAATAAGCTGGACCATGTGTGTTTTTAGATCATTTTTGTTGATCACACTGATTTGTTGATAACGATACGTGTAATTCATTAACACGATTTTCCATTCTCTTCGTTTATTGTGCTGTTAGCTTGTTAGATGCACTCTTTTCCTATTGTATTATGCTAATTATATTTAATAATAATAATACTTGAACGAAAAAGAGAAAACACACACGCTATTATGAAATTATTACGTTAATGATGTATCTCTGTTGAATTATTAATAAACGCAAAGGTTTTAATCACTCGGCTGTATATTTAGTACGTGTTATTAATATTTTAGCTGTAACTTTGCGCGCATTTTAATGACTGTAGAACCGTGATCGAGGAATTAACGATTCATAATGTGTACGGGTAATCGAGGCTAATCTTTTGTTATCAATTTTGCTTCCGCTTGGGTTAAATATCCCTGGTAAACGTGTAAATACAAACTTATAAATGTATTGTTGATGTATTTCCGCCATTACAAACGGAAGATTAAATTTTCTATATAGGGCGAATTAGAATGTTCAGTTTATTCGCGCAGTCATCTTCATTAAATATATGGCTGTTCATAATTTTACCTTTTATGTCGTCACACCCGGTATATATGCCTTCTTCGTATGTTGCGTAATATCGGAGCGTTTATTAGGAAATATTCAACGAAATTTATGGCAATCTTATAAATAACATGCTCGCGCAGAATTCTTAATTCATTAGCTACTTTTAGTATCTCAAAGATCTTTCAGAAAATAGTACCCATTTTGAAACAACAAGAACGCAAATTTCTATTTTAAAAATGCATTTTCTTTATTTGTAACTTTACTAGTATATGTACTATTTTATTTTCCAATACAATCACTAGCCCTATTTGAACACTCATTCTAACGTTATACGAGTTTTTGTATATCTTTGTCATACACTCGCCAGTTCATACAATCATCGTCTTATGTAGTTTCTTAAATCATCGTTTCTTGCGAAGCGTTATCGACCAAACAACTCCTCAAGTTTTGCAAAAAATGGCAATCTGGTTCGTTCGATGCGTTTATCATTTGCAACGAAATAGCAGACACGTTTTTCAACTCCTCCGTAACGAGAGGCGGACGAACCGAATGCTTACGATCGCGTACAGTTTCTCTGTCCTTAGTGAATTCCCGCACTCATCATCTTGTCGATGATTCTTCCATAACTTCATTACGTGGTGAATTCCTTTCGTAAGATTGTTCTCAGCGTTCGAGAAGCTATTAAAGAAATTATCTAATACATATTGGTTTGGCAACTAAGTGATTGCGGATTTTATCATTAGATGGTATCGACAAAATCCGCAATCACTTAGTTGCCAACCCAATAATATATATAAAAAGCTAAAGAAATGATCAATTTCGGCGTCTGTCTTTATTGCGTAAATTTAATTAATATTCGTGGATGATCGTGCAAAGTATAATAAAAGTGATAAAAATAACGAAATTCCTATGTTAAATAAACATCCTTAAGGAATTCGTTTGGTACAATCAACATCTCATTTCCGTGATTTTTCATTTTGTGTTGGATAGCTTAAATACTTTTTTTAATATTCTCTTTCTTCGAGGTCCGCTTTTTCGTAGTACATTTTTCTAAATAACTTTTTGAGATATTCAGTGTACATCGTATGTATCCAGTGGCTACCGAAGTTTAGCAAAAACCAGGATGAACGATGGTCGAGCTGTATTACGTTCAGTGAATAGATTCGCCGAAGCCAAAGATCGAAAATCCTTGTTGGCTCTTCATCGATGCACGAGATGTAGCGTGTTTGTCTTGTTGAGAAACAACGTTGATTCATTCGACAAATTTGTTTTTAATTGCTGCATCTAGCTGGTTCGTTATGTAGGGATTACCATTATATGAATCTTACTGCTTGCTGCAAGTTTCCAAATACATTCTCTACGTTCATTTATGCACAACCATACTTTTATCGAAGATCGGTAATAAGCTGAAATTTTACCCTCAGCAGATTTTAACCGCTTATTTATTTCACATAGTTTTGCATATTTCGCATGGTTTTTCTAACAGATCGTGCAAAAGTATATGTATTGCATGTTTGAATTTACAGAAATATACAAATTATCAGATTAAGCAAATGTTATTAGCCGTTTCGAGAGAGCTAGTAGCCGAAAAGAATTTAACGAATATAGCCGAAATTAAATGTAATTTTGAAATGATATTCTGATTTTTAAAAGCAAAGTTACTGAAAAACTAACAAAAAATGGAACGGTAGTTCTGCAGTAAATTTGCATATGCTCCCATCATGCGATATGGAACTATAAATATAACATGGAATTATAAATTTATTTTAACTGATAAAGGTTTATTATTAATTACTTATGGCTAATACAGGAAAAATGTTTATAGGTCATTGCAATTTTATCGTTGCAGCATATCCTCAATTACCGCATATTTCAGATTTCCCTGCAGATATTCGTTTCTTTCTGCATACTTTTATTTACATTTTTAGGTATAATATTGTACCTATTTAAAACGTGCAAACACATACACATGCGTTTTATTTTCTAAAGAAAATTTCTTCTTGATAGATATCACAGAATCCAATACCGATACCTAAACTCAAATATTTGTATGTAGCTGGAAATAGTGTGCGAAGGTGTGGCATGTTTATACGATTGAAATCTTGTGGTATAGTGTCGCGCGAAACTTCCCATCCAGAGAAATTCTTCACTCGCTGTTCGAAAAATATTTTCAAGAATGTAAAGTAATACCATATACATAGTAACTATATGTACAACGATGTTTTTTTATTGTGCTGCTTTCGTTTGCTTGCTATGTCCTTACACCTGACGTTAGCCAAAATTCTGTTACATGTCGCTTTTGAAATAGTAGAATATAAGGTGAAAATTCTTATAAAATGTAAAGTGAATCTTTTGCACAATGCAATGTTTGAATAGAATTAAAAATGATCGTGGTTAATATAAATTAATTATAAATGTAATCCATCATAAAGTTTTGCGTGACTTAATTAGATAATATGGGTTTCCTCAAATTGCATCATATTTAGTGGCATTAATCATAATCGCGTATTAGTTTCTAATTCCATTTGGACTTCGATGTTTATTCAGAATGATCGATGGTTTATTCGGAGCATGTAGTTTCGCATATTAATCACGTACGATAAAAGTGGATTAATTTAGAAAGTATCAATTTTCGTGAAAATATGTTTAAATTTCTTTTTTTTCTTATATAAATAACAATGAATAATAATCGTAGTTTCCTCCACTTTTTTTTCAAAGCAATCCCAATGATGAATCGTCGTGGTTGATAAATTACATATATATGTTGTATGTTCGCGTGAAATTCGTGAAAATGTCGAAATTGAGTATAAAAACAGGGGGAAATTTTTCATTTCGTTCTCACTATTGGAAACGTGTGATATTTTATTTGCTGGAAAGTAAGCTAGTTTCGGAAAAGCCTTTTAAACGTGATCGACGTTTTATTATACGATAAACGTTTTATTTCTTTGTATACCAATAGAAAAGTATTTCTTGTCGCGTATTTACAGTTTATACTTTCTCAGAAAATAAAAAATGATTTTTTGCCGTGTGCTTATGCATGTAACGTAAAAGTGATTTAAAATTGATGTCAAGCGCGTCAGTTTTTATTTTCCATTACGTAATCTTCTTCTCTATTATATTTTTATTTAAATTTTTCTAACGTTCTGCTATCTACAAATTTTATTTATAAATTCTAACATGATAAATTTAAGGAAATTGAAAAGGAAGAATTTGTCGTTGCTTCGTTATATCGTACTAATCATAAGGGATATATTCATAGGTAAAAGAAGAACATTTTATTCCTATAAGAATTTCCAAGATATTAAAATACCGAAATGTTTTCCGTTTACAGTTCTTTATATTGGGTTGGAAACTAAGTGATCGCGGATTTTGTCATTAGGTGGTATTGAGAAAATCCGCGTCACTTAGTTTCCAACTCGATACTTTATGCCTTCCAAAATAAAATAAAACGAATCAAACGAATATTTACAAAATAACGATATTTTTAATAACTTTTATATCGCGAAAACCACTTTACGAATAAGAGAAAAGTGCAGTTAAGACGGATAGTTTTTTTTACAATTAAAACCAAGAGAAAGCAAAATTTGCATATTAGGTAGTCGCGAGGATAAAAATTTGCTCGTAAAGAAATGAAAAAACAAATGACATTGCGAAGGAATCGTAAAAATGGTTAAAAATTGGTAAGTTTAAAGGTCTGTATTTTTTAGATAATTTCGATGATAGTAAAATATTGGCTCGTGCCCCCACTACTTTTATGCGAATTACGATATATTTCAATTCCGATAAAATATCACAGACTGACTGCAGAAGTGACCGATGCTCTGTGAAATGCAAATTTAACCTTAATGCAAATTTAACAAATTTACCTTCGCTTAATACAAATAAGTTAATAGCCTGGTATATTTAATATCTGCTGGCTTAATAAATTTCAAACGCAAATTATATGTTCACGTACGCGTTAATTAATAGGTATCTATGCATAAGCACATGAATTAATGTATGAAGAGCTCGTACTATAAGGATAGCCTTCGCGATGAATGACTACACATTTGTTTCTTCTTACAGATCTTCCACGTTCATCTATGATTAGAAGCATTAAATCACCGGCTTATCGTTCAACTGTTAGATATACAACAAGGGAATTGCTTTCTCGAATTAGACATCACGTAGCTTGAATGACTTTTCGGCTATGAATCTTCGCTGCCTGTTAATGATTCTGTCGGTGGTGAAAAGTCTTTCGCTGTTAATCACAGTGTGAATAATCCGCTTGAGTTCTTTATTATCCTACGCTCTCGAGGTTTTAAAAATGACGATAAATCATTTATCAATGTCGGTGCATCTATCGTGCTTCGTGTTCTTAACGAAACGAGAACTTGAAATCTATGATTCAAATAATTAAAAGCCGTAATGTACAATAGAACTTCGACCTTGAATTTTTAATAATTCTTAGTACGTGATTTTCGTATTTTTAATTTGAATCTTCAACTGGCTATCACAGGCAACTAAAATAATTTTTTTGTTACATTTAAGACAGGTTATTCGATTTTGTAATAGGCATTTAACTCTAGTTTTGTATTTTATGTCAGAAATATTATTGACAGTGTTTCATCGTATAAAATATAAAATCATATAAGACGCAAATTAGAATTAAATATTTTACAATTAAGTGATTTAATTCAAACTTTCGTATGTTTCCTACGATTCAATGATACCAGTTGGAAATTAATACTTTTTTAACTGCATTCGATTCATTTCTTCGATTTTTCAGTTTTTAATTATCGATTCGCGTTTCAAGCCCGTAATTTGCAATTTTTAGTTTTCAATTTGCGGTTATTGCAAACTCCGAGCGTTCTCGGTTCGATTTAGCATGGTTTTGTATTTACCCTGTCTCATTTGTCATTCATTTTTTGTCTTTCCTTCGTATCTTTTTTTTTATTATAAATTGAGTCGAATTTATCTCTTTTTAGGTTCAAGATTAAAAGTTTATGTTTTTGTCTCGTAAATATTCACAAAATGTTAGAAACTTTGCAAATATTAGTTAGATCTGATAGATCTAAGAATTTAATTCTAATTATTTTCTGTTCATATATGACATATTTTTATGTGAAAAGCTATTCTTTAAATACATATGTATTCCAGTTTTCGTATACTTAAGTTCATAATATAATAATATTCATTTAGAACATTTTCGCATACTGATTTTCATATTTGTTTCATAGTACAGAATAAATTCGGGAGAACTGTATTTGAAATAATAATTTCTTAATAATAAATGTTTCAAACTACTATATGATAAATATTATGTACATATGTATCAATTAATGCTACGTTTTTTATCCGGTCAATGAAAAAAATTTAAAACTGGACAAATAATTTTGATCGAGAAGCCGATTATTTTATGAAATAATGTTTATTTGTTAATCGAAAGTTTCTTTTTCAGATAACATTTTTAAAATGAGTAGTGTACGTTAATGGAAAGAAACGCAGTAATAGACGTAGTGTACAAACGTATAATGATATTAATATGAAACAAGCTCGCTATATATAGTAAATTTATTATTTCCATTAAAATCAACTAACAAATACACATACTCTTAAATAGTAAATAATTTATTTCACCGACTGACAAATAAATCAGTTTCGGAATAAAATTAGCACGGGACATTTATGATATTTTAAAAATACATAGTGCTAGACGAAAGTATTTTTTTTTATTATTTAATTTGTACTTTACACTTTATCCAGTTGGACATTTGGTAAATGTTTCCAGCTTAATTGCTAAATAACACGTGGATGGCTACCCCCAGAAGGAGACCATCTTCGAGTTTGACTATTTTATTTCTTTAGTAATTTCTTTTTAGTCTTCTTTCCTTGTATTTTTCCGCGTACCTGTCGATTTCTTCTTTGACCGTTGGTATTTTTAAGTCTTTGCGTATATCCTCGTATCTGACATACCATGGACTATTGTTCTCAGTATCTTCGATTGTAGCGACTCTATTTATGTGGCTCATTGCTGCTGTCCCCCATAGCGGTATTTCGTACGTCCAAATTAGTTTTATTATCGTTTTGTAGATTTTTAGTTTATTTTCTATGCTGAGTTTAGAGTTTCGACTAGCTGGCCACTACATCTGTCTTCTTCTTATCCGTATTTTGTCTATAATTGATTTAGTATATTGTTTCCATGTAAGTTGTGTGTCTAAGTAAAGTCCCGAGTATTTGCACAGCTAGGATCTTCGTGTAAAATTCATTGCAAATCTGTAAGAAATGTATTCTCTATTTTCTCCATTTTCTATTTAATTTTTTTGTAAAATATAACTGTCGACTCTAAAATGTAAGTATACCATGAATTCTAAAAGTAGTTATAACAAAGAAAAAAGAATGAAGAACTACGCATGAAGCTGCATTTTTAGCGAAACAAAAATTATATTTTACGTAAATATATTTTTATATTTTACATAAATACATTTTATATAATTTTAAAATTATATTTTAAAGATTTAAATAGAGAATCACATACTTTAGAGATTTGGAAAGAATTCTATACGAAAATCCGGCCTCTAGTGTTAATACTTTTGTTTGGCACTATATATATATTTTTACAAATAACTTTAAAAAGTAATTTTAAAACAACGTTATTTAACAACTTTTAAAAATATTCCTACGTACATGCTTGCTACGTAATTCAATCACTGACGATTACGATTCGTTTCGTTTTTTTCCATTTGATTTCCTCAAAGCTAGAGAAGAGAAAAAAATGAATCAGATGACGATCGTTGCTCGATCGTTCGATAATCGTTTCTTTTTTTTTTTTTAACTATATTAATTTTAATGAGAAGCGATCGAGTATATGTGCAAGTATATATCGGATAGCCTTGAAGATAAGAGGATTAAGAGACTCCCACTAGTTAACGTTAAAAAACATACGAAATAGTTCAGTCTATGTACTGCCGTGCAGTATGTGTAATAACATGGAATATGAATATCTTTCAGCTTTTTTATTTCATTCTGGAATATGTTTCTCTAACAGTACCGTACATTGCACGTATGTACCCGTATGTGTTTAAACGACTCATTAGATTGATTAAATAGCAGCACACAAATATGATGCAAACTTGGTTAAAAGAGTGTTCTTTATAACTTCTTGCTAGTGAATTCTATTGCTTTAGGTAAAAGGTCCTTTAAAGAAAGGTAGATGCTAATTGAATAACTTGCACTTTCTTTCCTGTTGGATATTCTTGTATTAATTTATGGTTAAGAGCATATTATGTCGACTAATTTTTTGCTTTAATTTTTTATTTTAACTTTCTAACAGCTAACCATAAAGTACACTTACGCTCTCTCGATTCCAGTACGTATTTTTTCTGTATTTAATATTTATATTAACGATGTTTATATTAATACGAGAGAGAAACGTTAATTGAAATTAATTTGCATTGTTGGAAAAAGTTATTATTTTTATTTCATCGATTAAATCAAATTTTAAAAAAATTACGTATAGAAAATCACTTATCATCAAATTTATTACACATCTATCGCTATTAATCAATTCTATTATTATCAAACAAACGAATCAAATACAGGTAGTTTTTTTATTTAAGCAATAAGAATCGTACTCGGAAAAATAATTTTCAAATGTTTTAAAAAAATTCGGCATTTAATCTTTTTTTAAATTTCATTTGTAACATGAGGATTATTCTGTTCTGTTCTTCCTTTTTTGCTTTCTATTCTGCAATACTCGCGCTATGTAGGACGCTGCTGCGAATTTGTTCGAGACTTTAATTCCGTGACACGAGCCGGAAGCGAACGTTTCGAACATTGTAGTAAATTAGTTCGCGTTTGAACGATTGGCGTTTGTTCTGTTTTTTTGTTAGTTTAATCTTTAGGAAAGTTGTTTCGTGGAAAGAATAATTTTTGTATAAAAGTAATTTTAATTTATAATTTCGCACAAATCCAAACAAATTTGGAATTTGGTAAATTTCTTATTCACTTTTTTTTTCATTTAATTGACAAACACAAGTTTCATTTTGTTGTGCAATCAAATATTTATATAAGTAATTCAAATTTTATATAGTTAAAGAAATTTATCAAACACCCTATAACTATACTATCTATTATTTTCAGAGAATAATTTCTATATCATAAATAATCGCATGTGGCAGTGGTTATTGTATTTGTACATTTTTGAAAATGTTTGGTACATTTTCAAGGCTAATTTTATATTCAGTGCAACATAATCTTTTAATATTAATATTACAAGATAAGTTTGTTTCATTCAAAATGAATATTTTCACATTTTATGCTGCAAGTTTTAATTTTATTTGAGAGTAAAGAAGAATGAAAAAGATAATATTACATCTCTGTTTTCAGATGCATTTGTACAATTACTTTTATAAACTTTTATTTTTAGAAAAAGATTTCTTCTTCTTCTTTTCGTTGATATGCATATACATAGTTTCTTATATATTTAATTATCATTCAAATGCTTGTATTTAGCGATTCAACTGTCTTAATATGAAATTAATAATGAGTTTTCATTAAATTTTGAATTATTATCTCGATATTAATAATAAACCCACGGTTTTACGTTCGTCACAAAATTTAAATAACGATTTAAACTACACTTTATTCAATTAGATACAGTGGTTGTCAGAAGCTTTCGTCCAAAGTATAATTTTACTACATCGTTGAAATAGAAAAAGCATATCCAAAAATAAAAATCTATTAGGTGGTCCGAAAAGTTTCTTTCGTTTTATAAGGAAATAATGGATGCACAACATTTTTCGTTCTATATTATTTTATCGAATTACGTATGATCCATTTTGTTCTATCAAAATAAAGATCACAGCGTACGACAGATTAGGTTTCATGTTTGTATAAAGATGCGTCGTTATAAAAGACGTGTCTATAAAAGAAAGACACTTTTCGGACAACCTAATACAAGTATGGACATCTTATGCGTCTTATAAAGTACAATATTGTAAAAATGTTTGTAAAAAGAAATTTACTACCATATAGGTTACTCCAAGATACAACTATATCTGACTGGAAATTGTTGATAACCACTCTATGATCAAATTATATATTATTCTTAGTTTCTCAATTTCATTATATAACTACGCTTTAATATTCTCAAGAAACAAATATTTATTTCTATAAGTTTAGCCACTTTAAAAACATGACATAAATAATATTAATTTTTAAACATTGATAGCAACTTTCTATATTTTTCTATTCACATACCTGTATCCGCTCTTTATACAGTCACGAAGGTGAGTACGTTGAAACACTTGTAAAAAGCTTTCATGAATATATTACATGTGTTATACGAATATCTTGAAATTTCATTAACTCTGTCACGAGACTGGCTTATCGCTACAACTACTGTTAAAGTTTGAAACAAATCTAAAAATGTATACGGAAATTACAAGATATTTAGCGGAAGTGTATTACATATTTCGCAGAGATTACAACAGCATTTAAACAATCTGCTAGCCATTACATTAATAATCCTCAATATTAATTGGGATCATATATACTTATTATATGCTTAAGATGTATACTAATTTTCCTTAAGATGGACACCAATGTATACTATTGTTTTACCGGATATATGTACACAGTAAATATCTCGTAACTTCTATACACATTTTTAGATTTCTTTTAAATTTTACCAATACCATCAGGGTAGTCGTATCTCGCTACAGTGCTAATGAAATTTCAAAATGTTTTATATAATTCTTACAATACGTACATAAAGGTTTTCTATGGTAAATGTTTAAATGTTTTTTTTAATTATTTGTTTAAGGTCACATGCAGCTTTCAAGGTTATCAGTGACCACGTTAAAGAATGATCAGCGTGACAAAACGAATCTATAGCGAGTTGTATAAATTAACGTCTCTCAGGAAATCTAGAGCTTTCTTCCCGAAGTCTTCCTTTTACAGCACGTTGAACGAATTAATCGGAGCATGTTTAGATGTAGTGTAGATCTTGAACTTTTCCATTTTTCATT